>NW_028186445.1:426639-438513 GCF_003343005.1 Rhea americana
TTGGGTGTCCGGCGCACTGCGCGGACCTGGCGTGGCGGCAGAACGAGCAGCGCCGCCACGGCCTCTACTGCGACATCACGTTAGCCTTCGGCGGCGGGCGGCCCGGGGCGGCCCGCGAGTACCGGGCGCACCGCTCCGTCCTGGCCGCCGCTACCGAGTACTTCACGCCGCTGCTGTCCGGGGGCTTCGCCGAGTCGCGCTCGGGCCGCGTGGAGCTGCAGAAGTGGAGCTCGGAGGGCGGCCCCGACCCCGACACGGTGGAGGCCGTCGTGGGCTTCATGTACACCGGCACCATCCGCGTCAGCCCCGGCAACGTCCACGAGGTGCTGGAGATGGCCGACAGGTGAGCGCGGGCCGGGCCGGGCCTCCCGCGGGCCCCGGCCGCCGCCGCAGCCTCACCCCCGTGTGTTTCTTCCTCAGGTTCCTGCTGACCCGGTTAAAAGAGTTCTGTGGAGAGTTTCTGAAGAAGAAGCTCAATCTCTCCAACTGCGTGGCAGTTCATAGCTTAGCCCATATGTATTCCTTGAACCAGCTGGCCCTCAAAGCTCAGGACATGATCCGGAGAAACTTCCACAGAGTGATCCAAGATGAGGAGTTCTACACTCTGCCATTCCACCTCATCAGGGACTGGCTCTCGGACTCGGAGATCACAGTGGACTCTGAAGAAATCCTCTTTGAGACAGTCTTGAAGTGGGTTCAGAAGAATCCTGACGAAAGAGAGAGGTACTTCGAAGATCTCTTTAAATTGCTTAGGTTGTCGCAGATGAAACCCACTTACCTTACTCGTCACGTCAAATCCGAAAGGCTGGTCTCCAGTAACGAAGCCTGTGTCAAGCTAGTGTCCGAGGCAGTGGAAAGTCATGCCTTGCGGTCTGAGAACATGCAGCCTGGTAATCTGCAACATTCCACTTATCCTCTAACATCGTTGCCACGCTTTGGGCAAAATATGGACGTCATTATGGTGATTGGCGGTGTATCAGAGGGAGGAGATTACTTGAGCGAGTGTGTAGGGTATTTCATTGATGAAGATAGGTGGGTGAACTTGCCACACATACACAATCATCTTGATGGGCATGCAGTTGCTGTGACAGAATCTTACGTTTACGTGGCTGGCTCCATGGAACCAGGATTTGCCAAGACTGTTGAAAGGTACAATCCAAACAGAAATATTTGGGAGCAAGTCTCAAATTTAATAACCAGAAAGCATTCTTTCGGCCTTACTGAAGTTAAAGGGAACTTGTACAGTATTGGTGGACATGGTAATTTCAGTCCTGGCTTTAAAGATGTAGCCATTTATAATCCTGAGCAAGACAAATGGCTTAACCTGGAATCAGCACCAAAGATTCTTCGTGATGTCAAAGCTGTTTCTGTAGAAGATCGGTTTGTTTATGTTGCTGCTCGTACCCCAGTTGACAGTGATAGTGAAGATGGATTGAGGGCTGTTATTATCAGATATGATGTTGAAACAAGGCAATGGCAAGATGTGGAGTCTCTGCCACTTATTGATAAYTACTGCTCTTTCCAGATGTCTGTTGCTAACACAAACTTTTACCATACAGCATCCTGCTGCCCCAAGAGTTACCCTATTGATAATGAAGAAGCTAAGATAAAGATTTCTGGCAGGGCCTCAGATGAAATACTTGAAAGTTTACCTCCAGAAGTTCTTAGCATTGAAGGGGCAGCTATCTGTTACTATAAAGATGATGTTTTCATCATTGGGGGGTGGAAGAACAGTGATGATATTGACAAGCAATACAGGAAAGAAGCATATCGTTACTGTGCTGAGAGAAAGCGCTGGATGCTTTTGCCTCCTATGCCTCAGCCTCGCTGTAGAGCAACAGCCTGCCATGTGAGAATTCCTTTCAGATGCTTGCAGGGAACACAAAGATATCCTATGCCACAAAATCTGATGTGGCAAAAAGATAGAATAAGACAAATGCAGGAAAGACAGATGCAGGAAATACACAGACATTCTCTAAGCTTACGAAGAATGCCGCGCTCTCAGATTGAGTGCTAGTTTCTGGAATGTCACTCCTGATTAGTCTGGTTTATCAAATACTGTACTAAGCCATTTTTAAGGCTTGATATGTTTCTATAAGATATTAGAATTTGGGTTTGATGCATAAAAATAGCATCTCTATTAAAAGAAGCTCAGAAGTTGAGGATGGATAGGAATTGGGAAACCCTGTGAATCCAGATATATTACCTATCATGTCCAGGGAAAGGCTTGTTTCCTGTTAATGGGCTGTGAAATATCTCTAGGAACATTAAATCTGTTAGTTCTCTCTTCAGATCTTTGTTTTCAAAGGTTTATGTAGAGTTAGACTAACAGTTCTTTTTTGAAAATCAAAAATCTCTTAATAATTTAGTGGTTACATTTGAGTGTGTGCTGAAAGCACCTGTTTTATTTGCACTTACATATTGACATTCCTTTGATTCTCTCAGTGGCTAAACTTCACATGTAATTGGTCTTAGTGCACTTAGCTTTCCCACGTTGGAAGCATGTGCAATGGTTAAATACCTGTTYATGAAAACAAAAGCACAATCTTTCTTTAAAAAACTACTTCAGAATGTTTCTATATATATTAAATATTTTGTATCAGTATAGTGTAGAAAGGCTGCAGAGTTTGCTTATAAACGGTTGGTAGAACATCACTTGCTAAAATCGAGAACTTGCAGTAGGTTTTTTCCAGGTGTATCTGAAGATGCTTTGAGTTTGTCTTTGACAGCTTCATTATAAACTTGGTCAACAATCAGCCTGATAAAAAGAGTGAAAACAGCAAAGTAGCCACCTGTCAAAGTAGACTGTTCACTTCTAAAGTCAAAGAGGATTAATAAGAATGGGATTATTTCATAGTAATATATTAAAACCCAAGCAACTTGTAGATCTTTTCTCAAATGTTGCACTTCTTTAATTCTAGTGAAAACATGATAAAAAGAACCCCCATGAACCTGTTTCCCGCCTGTGTTCGACAATCAATACTTTTTGCCTTCAGTATATTTTCCCTCAAAACTTACAATAGCTGTACCACAGCATTTATTGCTTCTCTTGAAGGGAGATAGTTGGCTCTTGATGTACTGATGATGAGAAGATTTTTAAGAGGCATCTAAATTTTCACAGTCTCTAAATGTTTGTGTTTCCCCACTTGGTGTAGTTGTAGGATTTAAGCTGATTGTGATAAAATGGAGCTATTTATACACCTTCAGGAGTTTTTAGGTGATTTTGTATAAATTGGTGCCCTGATTGGCTCTGGTTTGCTTACTGTAATACTCCCAAGGAACAACGTGGTGAGTCTTTCCTTTAGAGTATCACTGCCTCTGTTAGCTGTCCCACTGAACACTCYTCCTCCCTGGTCTGAAAAGCACCAGGAGGCTTTGATTACTTGTAGATTCAGTGCTTCCTTCCTACCTCCTTTTCTTCCCCATCCTTCCCTCTATTTGAATGTTCAGGTTTTCACTTGCAGCCTAACTCAGGATCTTAGGGAAGGGAAAGGGAGGAATAACCAGGGTGTTCCAATATCTGTGTAGATAAACATTGTTGAAAAAGCTGTTTACTGTCTTTGGTTCTTGTGGTAATTTGCTGGGGTCTTTAATGTGGGCAACTTCTTTGCAGCAGAACTTCTAAACATTTTTTTTAATGGTGTAGCTTTCTGAACTGATACTTCTCATTTTTCAATTCAGCAGGCAACCTAGATCATATCTGAAACAATGGGTAAGTCTTTCAACCACATAATTTGTTCAGGTTTTTCTAATGTGTATGTCCTGTAATGTTCCACTTTGCAGTTCTCTTGACACTCTGATATCAATAACTTGCCTTGTTGTAATAGAATAATCTAGCTTTTTTATCTTGAAAATCTAACAATTTGGTCTTGATTTATTCATCTATAGTAGTCTTGTTATATTTTATTTGCCTGTTGGATTGCTGTGCAAGGGCAGATTAAATTGTGTGGGGCTGGCCTAATGCAAGAGAGGAAACAGGTAAACCTGTTCAGATTTAAGGCTGGCGTTCAAAAGTGACTGTTGCTAAATGGCCTGCATGAGCTAATTGGTAAGGTTAATCAACTGAGTTTGACGGATAGATGAGTTCTTGCAGATTTGGCTGGAGCAGTTTAAGAATTACTGCCCCTGCAGCACAGTTGGTGAATGGAATATATGAAAAAAGCTCACAGCTTCATTATGAAATCCATTGATTTAACCTAAACTTACCAGAGCTGAATTTAAGATACCTTACCAGACTTTACACAGAGCAGCTGAGAAGAGTTTACATATTTCATTCTGCTGGCTTTCTTCTAGGGTTTTTAACTAACTGTTGAAGAATGCTAGTATGTCAGACCACCACAGCTCTGTCAAAGCCTTTGTGTAGTCTGCTGATAAATCTAGTACAATTTGCAGCAGGAAATATCAAGATTATTATTTCAAYTGGAACATGAGCTAAGAAGTTTCAAGTACAGCAGTATGGAAGAACAAAATTTTTGCAGACTTTCCTTTTCTTTAAGCAAAGTTGGTATTTGCACTTACCATGAGAACTTTTGGCTAACATACAGGATATGTAGTTTACTAAAGACATTCCACTTCAAAGATTATGTCAAAGAAATTTCATAGCTGGACGGTTTAACTTGTGAATGCCAGCCATGGTTCTGTATGTGATGCACTGTATCTCTCTTTGTATGTTCAGTTTGCATGGTGAATGGTGGGCACTGTGAACATAATCAGTTTGCTCTAACTTTTGCTATGCCAGTTCGGTGGAATTTTTAAGTAGTTGGGTTTTTTTAGCCTTGACTTTCAGTGGACCAATTGCATTCCATACAATTTTTAACTGACAAGTCTAATCATCCATTGAATCATGTGCAGATGTTCAGAAAAATTGAATTACCAACTGTGGAAGTAATTTAGCCCACTCATCTGTGAATCATGTAAYAAATCCCTTGTGGCCCTTGCCTGCTGTAGCTTGCTGAGTATTTATAAAATGCACCTATAAGCAAAAGCCTGGGAATTCTTTCACTGTCTATAATGGCTAGCTAAATGTCAGTAAGACCCTAGTGTGTATTGAGCGAGTATGACAAGGCTGACTTCTGGCCTTCCTAATGTAAGAGAACATGAGATGAAGTATTTCTTCTCCTTATGACAATCATATCTCTATAACTGTACTAAATATGTGCCATGAAATGCATGTTTCATATCCTGTCTTTCTGTTCAAAATATTAGTGAAGTAGGACACATTCTGCYGTGCACTAGGCTGGTAATGTAATCATTTCTGGGTGCCATATATGTACATAATATTTTATAACAACCTCAATACTCCATTAGTATACTGTTTTTGTACGTATTTTTTTAATAAGACTTTCTCTTGCACATACTAAGATGCTACTCTGGACATACAGAAAATATGCCAACTTTTTAAGCATGCATTCTGAATATTATCCCAAGTATTYTGCTATGCTATTTCACTTACCATTTTTTCTCCATTAACAATAAMTGTTAAGATCAGAACTATTGCCTCGACTTGTGTGTCACAGAACAGCTTGTTCACTATTGTCAAACTGAGTCACAACAAACAGCAACTTTTTAGAAAGTTATTTTTAGCTTGACATTGTAATAGGATGTTGTAGCATTCAGTGGGCTTAAAAAAGCAAGCAGAAAATAAGTGTTTTATGGCTTAGATTTATTTTCAGCTATGTCCTTGTTATGTTAAAATACACATCATGTCTCTAATATCCTAATTGGAAGTCTGCTAATACAGGTGCTCCTGAGGATCTAACCCTATTCATAATATGAATGTAAAATGCAGAACTAACTAGATGTTTGAAGACCGTTAATAGTCAGATACTCCTCATAGGTCCATGTCACTGGATCACGGCAGCTGTACTCTCCTGTCAATATTAATGTAGACTTCAACAGATTGCTTGGGCAAGCAGCACTCCTGTACTTACTTCCAGTAAGGTAAAGTAATATCCATGCGTAGGCTGTTTGAAACAAATGTTACTGTAATGTTCTTTACATTAAATACACTGTACTAAAGTTTATTGTAATAAGTGACCTAATGAAAATAAACCTTTTATTTCTCTAGCATTGTGTTGTACATTGTACCTTTAATTTTTTTTTAAGATGCTCCTTAGGCTGTAGCTGATACCTCTAAATCACAGATTTGGTGGCTCCAGAGAATGAAAGCTTTAAATACTAATTATTCTTTTGGGCTTGTATCAGTTGTTTTTATTTTAGAATAAGTGAATACATTCACTTCCTGCTTAGAAGACTTTATTAGCTAAGTAGAGCTGTTTAGACAGGTAGGGTACTTGTGGAAGAAGTGTACTTGACTTCATCGCGCTGCGACGATTCCACATAGTTGTCTCGTCTGGCAGCRTACTCCCCAACGTTAGATAGTCCTGGCACCACACAGCAGCTCAAAGCACTACGGTATATGCTCATGTCATGAGCATCGTACCACTCATCCGTCTTTTCATCATAACACTCAACATTGAAAGTGGTAGTAAAACCATTAAAGCCACCAACTACAAACAAAAGGTCATCCACTACTTCAATGCCAAAGTTACTGCGAGGATTGAACATGGTGGGGATTGTTCGCCATGTGTTGGCAACAGGGTTGTAGGCTTCTGCGCTCCGAAGTCGGTTGGCTCCGTCAAATCCTCCTACCTGTGAATGRCAAAGGAACAAAACTGAAAAAGGCCTTTCCTCCCTGCTAGGGTAGCTGAATATCTTTAAATGTAAGATTTTAACTTGTCCTGTTTCACTGACTTGGTTTGAGTTTTACTGAGAGCACATGTGCTCAAAGTATTAAAATGCTCTTTGCTTAYTGCTGACTACTCCCTTGGTCTTTCTGGAAGTAGCAAAAATACTTTTGCAACTCAGATTTTACACTTCTACAGAGTTTAAATGCAGTACAAGGACAAGCTTAAACAAGACCAAGCAAAAGTACTGTGTAATTCACTAGATTACATGAGCGATTACAAGGTTAAGTACTCAAATTTGAAGATCTTTGCGTGTATTATAACAATGCCAAGTTACTTACTTTAAATTGGTCTCCTTTCATTCGAGATGCATAACCTTATGGAACAATGGTAGCTAAGTTACTAATTAAATTTTTCTGCCTTCTTATGAGATGGAATGTTTCAGTAACTAAGTGTCCAGGGTTCTCACCTGGCACTACTTTTTCCTAATTAATTTCTCAATGTTAAATTACGTACGCTGCTTTTACAGAAGATGACCAATTTCACAAGTTGATTGGCTTAGATTTCTGAATTTTCACTTTTTAAGTTATTCGTGTGCATTATGTTGGAGGTTGGAGAGAGTTGGCAAAAGACTGGGGAATAGGGAAAGAAATTCTGTGGTCATAAACTATGTAGGCTTAGCTTGAAGGCTAAGAAGTAGAATCAAAAAGCCACTAAATCAGCAATGGACTTCTTTTTTTTTTTCTTTTTTTTTTTTTTCCTCCTGTTAAAATCTTTTCTTGGCTGCAGCTGCTCAAAAACTTTCCACAGGCTTTTCATAATGAAAAGTGTGCAGATTACAATATTCCCAGGAGGCGTCTTGGCCATTCTTGCTAAGACCCACTTCCCTAAATCTCACTTGCAAGTAAACAGCCTGAAAATCAGCCTAGGAAATGAAGCTTAGCAGAGTTCCAGTATGTTAAACAAAAGAGAGTACCACAAGTGTTAGGTGCTGTTATGGCAGAGATGCTTCTACCGTACCGCGTACACATGTTCTCCATATGCAATCACGCCTATTCCGCTTCTTCTGCTTCTCATCGGTGCTATAAGGGTCCATTGGTTTGTTTTGGCATCATATACTTCAGCTGTGAATAGGCATTCATTTCCATTGAACCCACCACATATATAAACCTGTTTACAAAGAAAAAAAGACACACAAAAAAAAAAAAAAACATGGGCAAGATATTTGTATTAGCAGTGGGAGAATACATCCAGGAGCAGATAACCTGGCCCAATGTGCTTTTTTCCCTCCTCCTTTTTGTTGTAGGAGTAGACCTATCATTCAGGGTTTGTATCAATACAAGCACAGTGAGTTATCCAGGGCAGCAGGATTTGGACCTCCTGAACTGCAAGAAGCACATAGATGTGGTGTTTGACCTGAGGCTGGGAGAAGCATCATCCAGCAGCAAATGAACTATTGGTTGTAAGCAGCTCTGGAGGAGTTTTAATGCTCCTGTCTGCCCCTCTGCCTTGCTTGTCAGTTGTTGCATCTCAGAGAGTTTGATATCTGCAGCACCAGGATCTCATGAGTAAGGTTTAAATGAATTTTTTTCCTCTTTAAGTGATTTGTCATGTTAAGGGGAGCATTTGTTACATTTCCTGCTTCCACAGCTCCCATGTCTGTCCCAGCTCGATTCTGCGAGGTAGCTGAGTACGTCAAGCACGTGGTCCAGCCAGAGCGTGAGCTCTGTGAAAGTCCCTACTGCAATACATGTCATACGAAACACACTGAGGCACCTGCTCATTGCATAATGCTGCAAACTGATGTTTAAGTTTGGTTCCTTGTCCTGCTCACAGGAAGAGAACACTTCAACTTTAATAGCCTGCAATAATCTCAGGGTGGTTTTACCTTTTCATACAATGTGGTTGCACTAGCATCACTTCTCTGCTCATGCATGGGTGCAATCAGTGTCCACTGGTTTGTCTCTGGCTCGTACCGTTCTGCAGTGTTGAGGCGCACGTACCCATCAAACCCTCCCATGGCGTAGATGAAGTTGTTGAGAACGGTGACACTGACGTAGCAACGCCTTGAATGCATGGGTGCAACCTGGTGCCATGTTTTCTTAAGTGGGTCAAACCGCTTGACACTGTTAAAATAATCCACGCTGTCAAACCCTCCGATAATGTAGACATAGCCTTTTAAGTAAGCAGCACCATGATAGGCACGGGGGCTTTCCTGCTGACACGTCACGTTCACCCACTTGTCTGCACGAGCATCGTATGTCTCAATGGCATTGGTTGGGCTCCCCCCACTCCAGCCACCGATAGCAAACAGGATGGCATATGGCAGACGAGGCCGAGTGAGGGGGTTAGTAAAATCGGAATTAGATGGACCGTTCATATTGAGGTCATACATTGCTTTCAGTGCATTTATGATGACAGGTTTGCATTCCTCACTGTCCTTCACATAATCATGCATTTTAACGTTGTTCATGAAGTATTCTGCATGCATCAATGCCAGTCGAACCTGGAAAAGATAAAAGGAGGTTACACTGTTAATGCTGATGCTTTACATCTTGGTATCCTCCGTGGATATATGCTCTGGATGGTTTTGATTTCAGACACATTAGTGCAAGTGTCTAAAGCTGAGGGAGAATTAAATGTGTCATTTTTAGCCAGTCCAGAAAGTGGTACGCGAGGATAGACAATTTGATTTCCCTGAAGGGAGTCTGCTACTTCTTTGGCATGGTGCTTTCCTGCATGCAGACTGAAACTGCTCTAACGTCGGCTGCTATTTGTATAGCATAGCTTGGCTAGCYAAACACTCATAAGCTTTGTGTACGCAGAGATAATGTTGTCCCATGTGATCTTTGGCCCTTCCTGGATGTGAGAAGTGATCAATCTTAAGCTCTAAACATGAGGAATGCACTTAGAGTGTATGCGACAGCCCCAGCCCAGGATCTTTGACCAGCAGCCCAGCGCACCAACAGCATGACAGTCTGAGACCTCCCTTCTTTGTAATYAAAGCATTCGGAGACTGTCATTTCCTCCATTTTTATAAAAGAATARCAAAGCAGCTCTCATCTCAGCTGCGCCATACCTAGCTCGCCAGTGCTATCGGGAGTGAAAGCAAAATGACACTGTGACAAGACTGACCTTACGCAGCAAGACAGAAATGTACTGTTTTCTGTTTTGGGGATCGTGAGAAATCCATTTCACGATAGCCTCGAACACTGCGTCTTCTTGTCTCACATTCAGCTCRTCTTTCTCAATGATGTCTTTTAACTCATTGACAGAGAGCTCTAGGAATTCTGTGGACACCTTGGTCATCTCCTCAAAGTTATGTAGGATGAACATGTAGGCTGTTTGYCGCAGGTCAGGACAGTGGTAGTAATCTGTGAATCTGCAGATGCCAATGCAATTTTCCAAGCACAGCTGAGACTTTAAGAATTCACAGCACCCTCGGATGATCCCCATGATATTGAAYTGGTCTGCTGCAGCTAGCAAACTTTCAACGTTGTCAGTAGTGACTGGCACTGTCCTGGTGTAGGCGTACTCGATAATTAGCTTCATCATGTCAGGCGAAATGCCAGGGATGTTGTATATTCTCTTCTCCGTGTTGTTCCAGCCACTGGTAAACAAAGCCCTGAAAAAAATGAAGCAGTGCTGGGGATAAAAACAGCCTTGCTCTGTCAAAGCCAACCCCTTCCTCACATATTCCCTTTTCCCGGAGCCAGGGGTGATGCAGACCCCTGGGCACCGGTTCGAGGCACCAGCAGGAGCCATGCTGGTGAGGCCAKGCGGGTGTTGAGTCGTGTTTTACTGGCTTGTGGGCTGTTCTAAACATGAGTTGCAGCTCCAGGCTGTGGACGGACAGCGATGGGGTGAGTGGCCACTTTGCTTCAGCAAAGCCACCAAAGAGTAATGGTGTGTGTGTGTGTGTGGGGGGGGGATTAAAACCTCTCACCTAGAGGGAAGGTTAAAGCAGGTTGGCAGACCAGTCACACACCCCARCCCTGCACCCTGCCCATGGATTTGTGTCAGACACCACTGCCAAAGCTGTTGTTAAATACTGGATTGTGGCTTCATTCTGGTGTCCAGGCAGATACCAGGACTACAGATAACTGTTGGATTGGAAATTTAGTGCTGAGGTAAGCACTGAGGTTAGGTTACAGCTATGTGATATAGTCCTGTCCCCTCTCTCAAYTTGTTCCAAGCACTGACCTAAAATAGGGACTGCAGCTACACAGGATGTTCTTGTGAGCATTGAATTCAAAACCATTGACTTTGATGATCACATCACAGAGTTTTCCTTCCAGGCGAAGTTCATTGAAGACTGTGCAAGCCATAGCACTCATCTTCCTCTCCATGTGTGGKGGGGAATACCCCGCAGACGCCGAGGTGTCATCCATGTCTAAGCCTGAGACAGCGGAAGAAACTTCTCTCTGAGGTGATATAGGGCTTTCTGCTTGCCCTCCTGCATCTTCTCTGAAGCTATGTTTTGCCTGGTGATTCTGGAACATGCCCGTTAATGAGATCACTGAAACGGGAGGATCTGGAACCTCTGCTGCCCGSAGCTGCCGGGGGCACTGTGCAGCAGGGCTCTAAAGACGTTTCTCTAAGCCCTTCCACGGGCAGTAGGGCCCTAGTCCTTCTGCCTCCTTAGCAGCACACCCTGGTTCGATCTTGGATTCCAGATCACGCAGGACCTTGTCTGCACACCCTGGTGATTCCTGCTCTGAGCGAAAAAAGCCTTTGTGGTTCTTCTGCAACTTTTTAGCATGATTAAGTTCCGCAGCGGTAGGGACCAAGTGCTTCTGGAGTGTTCTTGCACCAGTCCACGCAGGAGGAAGTCGAGACACAGGCTGGTTAAATGGCAGTCATGAAGCTGCAAAGTTGTGCCACTGCCTTATCTGCAGGCCTGCATCTGCTGCGGATCCGGAGGGCTGGTCGGTGCCGCGTGGAGCCGGGCGCCGGGGGCGTGGGGATGGGAGCCCAGCCCTGACTCCTCGCTGACACACTGCTCTTCGATGGGCACTGCCATAGCCCCACGAGTAGACTGGGTGTCCCAGTGCACCACAATGAGGGCATTGGAGTAGTTTGGGAAACGGATCTTTTCTGGTAGTGGCTCTATTTATTTATTTTTTTTATTTTAATGAGTTTTAATGCTGCGCAGAGTGTGCCTGCAAAAGGCTTTTTTTTTTTTTTT
>NW_028186445.1:438890-450318 GCF_003343005.1 Rhea americana
CGCGGAGCGGTGCGGAGCGTGGCCGCCGGCGAGCAGCGCGGCCGGGGCTTGCAGGGAGCCTGGGAATAAGGAGCAGGATGAGCGGGGAGCGGGGTCAGGCGAGGAGCGGGGCCGAGGCCGAGGAGCAGGGCTGGGGCTGGGGCACGTCCGTCCCCTGGGAGCTGCCCGGGATACCCGGGACATCACTGACGCGGGGTCTCCTCCGGCAGGTGCCTGAACTGGAGAAAGCCACGGTCCGCATAAAGCACCCGGAGCGCGTGATGGGGATAATCCGGTCCATAAAGGAGCAGGGGACGGGCAAGCTGCAGGTACTGCTTCGTGGCCCGTTTGGCTCCAGTTGTGGTGGGGCTGTCCCAGCACCGTGGTGGCGGAGGGCAAGGGACACATCTGTCCTGCTTGATGCTTGTCTTCTGCTGCCCACTGCTTCTTCAGCCTCCCCAGCCATGGCCTGGCTGCTCCCCGCACCCACCTGCAGCGAGGTACCATCCATGCTATTTGCAGGGAGGGGAAGCGGAAAGCCCAAGATGAGAGGGGAGAGCACGCCGGTTTTCTGCCAAGGCCCAAGCTGGCGGCTCTCTGCAGATGGGCCTTTTTCTTCCTTGTTATGCACTCTATAAATATTAGCCAGTCCCCAAACATGCCCCCTCCACCCATGGCAGTAAGTCGGTGGATTATACCTTTTGGTGCTGATAAGAGCGCTGGGGGTGGGAGGGGTGTTGCCTGTCTCAGATGAGGACATCACAGCTGGCAGGAGCGTCAAAGTTTGTGGCCGCCAGCTGCTGCTTTGCTTTGTTGTGAGCCTGTGCTGCCACGTGAGACAAACCAAAGCTGAAATTGCTTCCTCGCAGGCACCATCCCCCTTGGCTAGATGTGACACAGTGCGCCAGGTCACTCTCAGATTTTGTCTTCTTTTATCTTCCAGGTCATTTCTGACTTTGACATGACGCTGAGCAGGTTTGGATGCAATGGCAGGCGCTGTCCCACCTCGCACAGTGAGTTGAAGCTTTGCCTGCATCTTTACTGTTCTTCTGTTCTCTCTCTGTGTTTGTGTTTTCAGTCTYTGTAGCCTCCTGTTATCTACTGCCTCCCCTTTTTACCCAGTCTGACCAAGTCTGTCTTGTTTGTGCAGCTCCAGGCCTCTGCCATTCCCAGCAATGGCTGCTGTCTTCCAACTCTGTGCTTCCAGAGAGTCCAAAACTCACTGGAGAAATGGTCTCCTGAGCTTTCTGCTGCAGCTTTCCCGCTGAGGCCCCCAGATGCTGCTTCTTTTTCTAATACTTATGCCCTAAGGCTTGCAAGCGTTGACTAAGCAATGCGCTCTTCACGCCAGGGTGTGCGTTGTGGAGTTCCTGGCTAGGATTTATAGAAGCAGCCACCGCTTTGAGACCCTGCAGTTAATATGTGCTCAGGTCAATGTGCCCCAGACTCCTAATTTTCAGGAAGAGCCAGCCTTCTGAGATCTTGACCCCAAATAGCTGCCTTTTAGAAAGCCTATTTACTGTTTCCGTGTGTTTCTGTGTTACAATGTTGGAATTCTGTTGTCTTCACAGATATCCTTGATAATAGTCATGTTGTTAGTGAAGACGGTAAGAAGAAGGTAGGTGTTCTTCTGTAAGACACTGACTGTTGTATCTGTGTGTTTGGGCCCCATCACTCATGATCAGTAGGTTGCACTGGCTTGCATGGCAGGGCAGRTGCACATGTGCAGCCCAGACGGAGAGCAGAGTAAATTTTCAGGCTGTATTTCAGCCAATGGTAGGGGAAGGAGAAGTTTAAAAGAGAAACTTAATTTGCATGCTCAACTGTAGATGTTTTTGATCTGGTAAGAAGAGGATGAATATATCTGTATTCATCTGGGTCTGCAGTATTTGACCCAAGATGAAACTGTCAGCCAGGCTACTAGAGAATTAACTCTTCCTCCAAGATCCCCAGGTTTGCTCAAAGCACAGTTGCTTAGTGAAAGATTTTTGTGGTTTTTTTGTTATTAAGCATGATGCTTTAGGGGAATTTGGAAACACTTTTTGTTGTTTACAGTCTCTTTAGATTTGATATTCACTGTATATTCTTTTTATATCTGTACAACGCTCCAGTTAAAAGATCTGCTGCACTACTATTATCCCATCGAAATTGATCCTGAACGGACCCTGGAGGAGAAACGCCCCCTCATGGTGGAGTGGTGAGYTGTTGCATGAGATGAGTTTGTCCTGCAAAATGAACATTGGAGGGGCAAACTGGAAGAAAGATGATTCCTCCTGAACCAAACACAGAGGAGCTTGCTGTGCAGCAGAATAGATCCCCCTTTAACATACAGTCTTTCCATTTCTTAAGAATATGGCACAGGCTTGCTAGATAATGTGCCCTAGACCATGCTGAGTGGGGCCAATTAACGAGCAAGGTGGATTCCAAGAAAAAGCTAGAAACTCTTGGAAGGAGAAGAGAGGTTCCCTTGTTACGGTTATTTATAATGGGTAACACTGCCCCACTCAGTGTGGTCTAGGGCAAGAACCTTTTAAAAGAGAAAGGTTAGATTGAATAGGTGCCTGTGACCTTGTCCCAGCAACTTCTTGCCCCCAAGGACTGTGTGTGCAATATGCAGAGCTTGAACTTTCTCAAGAATTGGCAGGAATAGCAGGAAGTTTCTAGCTGTTACTTTTCTGACTGCCTTACATTTGGACCCAGGAAGCTCACATTGGTTCCTTTCTCTAGGTGGAGCAGGGCCCATGACCTCCTGTCGCAGCAGAAGATCCTGAAGGACGACATAGCCCAGATCGTCAGAGAATCAGACGTGATGCTGAGGTACTGGCTTGGGGTTCAGCATGCTCCCCGATGCTGTCACTGTGGAAGTAGGTCTCCTGATGGCTCCATTGCTCTCCTTTACTTCCTGCTTGTGTCTTCCAGAGGTCTGAAGAGAGCTTGGGGGCACTCTGAACTGATTTCTGATAGTGCAGTTCACGTGCTTGCTTTCGCTCTCATCCGTGCGCAGCCTCCAAAGCGTGACAGATGCAAATCTTCCTTCATGGGGTTTAGTTCTAATCATGAAAGAGAGCCAAAGGTCGGCACCACAACCTGAGTCTCTCTGAAAGGCTGCTCTGTTGATGGGTGACTCCTTCCTGCTTTCTTGTGTCTTGGCGAGGAGCGGCCAAGGGGACCAGCAGATCAGTGGAGCTCCCTCAACAACTCTTCTGAGCCTTCAGCTGTTTGTAGGATGGGGTAGGGAAGCAGCATGCAGCTGCCCTCTTACAGATCAGATTTTCTCTCCGCTCACTGTAACCAATGGGCTTTATCCAGACCCTTGTCTTAGCATCAAATTTCACCCACAGCACAAAAATGTTGCACTAAAACTTGATGTTAAAACCAACATTGGCAATGATTTTCTCAAAATTAGCTTGAGAAGATTTGGTTTGAATTAACTTCCAGCCACAGAGAAGAGATAGATAGCTACCATATGTCCAGGCTTTAATGGGCCTGGGCTCCTCTTCTGCCCAGAAACTCCATGCTGGCAGTTTCTGAGGCTGTTGCACAGTTGTCTGGTAGTCCTTGCAACCCAGTCTGACCTGTTGTGGATCTGTAGCTTACTGTTTCTGAAGGAGCTGGTAGCCCCAGCTCACAGATGCATGTCCAGGCGTGCTGTGAGCTGTGACTACATGCAAGAAGCTGGATGCTTTCAGGAAACATTGGGCATATTACTCATGCTGCATGTTACCGTGTAGCTCCCCGCTAAGTCTATGTCTCAAAGAGGAGGCTGACGGTTCTGCTGCACACTCTCTGTATGCACAGTAAATATGACAAGGCACTCTGCTTTTTTGCAGAGTTCACGCATGCATTTCTGTTTGGGAAGTCCCAGGCAGAAATATGAGCCTTGTTGCTCTGCTGAGACCTTTCACAGCTCCACCATACACAAAGCACCTGTCACTGTGGGCTGAAAGGTGGTAATGTAATACTGCATTTTGGACTTTGCTTTAGGGATGGATTCAATGAATTATTCRACCAACTGCATAAATACAGTGTCCCCCTGTTCATCTTTTCTGCTGGCGTTGGTGACATCCTTGAAGAAATTATCCGTCAGGCCAATGTTTTCCACCCAAATGTCAACGTGGTATCGAACTACATGGACTTTGATGATAATGTGAGTTTCTGCATCACATACATGCTGAGAGTCTGCAGAGAGAAGATTTGTTAGAAATGAATTCAGGGCTACCAGATGTTAACAGAGACGCTGCTAGGCTAAAAGCTGTCTATTAACTCTTCCAAGTAGATTTGTTGCTTCCTTTACCTGGAACTGATCCTTTTCTGGATCATGGGAGCACCATAGAGACTAGTCATGGCCCTCCCACCCTGATTTTATTGGCTTCATGGRTTGCTCCCTGCTACCATAGCAGCCTTCCTGATCGTTAGTGTTGGAGGRCGCTAGAGGTTCCTCTGTTCGTATAGTGATGCTGGAGTTGTGCCAAGTGTGAATGAGAGTCCCTGCTGTAGAGAGCAGGTAAAGTAGGCAGAGRATGTACTGAAGCCTGAAAAGTCCCAATTCGTGCTAGAAAATAACAGGCCTTTTACAATGAAGCTTTCTGCTCCTGCTGGTGGCATGTTGGGACAGGCAGTCCTCAGGGTGAGCGTGGGGCAGTGTAACATGTACTGCCTTCCTGGAGGGCTGTGCCCTGCCTYAGGACTCCTCTGAGTTTGGCTTCCTGTGGCTCTCTAAATAGCTCTCGGGCAACACAGAGCTCAGTCCGAGATCTGCAGGATCTCAGTCTTCTGGATTTGTTCTCATTATCTGGGAAAGACTTGCTCTGCAAAAAGGGGACTCTGGGGGACCGAATCCGCGTGTTTCAYGGCCACTATGATGCCAGGCTGCTCTGTGGAGTGTCTCAGAGACTGGAGCTGGTGCCTTGTTAGCATCCCCACCTTTAGCTGGTTGCAGAAGGGGCACTGAGACTGTGGCACAGTGAAGGGATTGCTTTGGGATCAACTTCTCTGTCCTGTTTGCACAGGGAGTCCTCAAGCGTTTCAAGGGACCTCTCATCCACACCTACAACAAGAACAACACTGTTCTACAGGGTACAGAGTATTTCCAGCAGCTGAGCACTAGGACCAGCATCATCTTGCTAGGGGACTCTATGGGTGATCTGACAATGGCAGATGGTGTTCCCAGCGTGGAGAACATCCTCAAGATTGGCTTTCTCAACGACAAGGTGGGTGTGAGGAGCAGGCCTCTTTCTTCTGCACTAGCTCTTCCCGGGTGCAAAGCCCCGGTGGCAGCAGAGGAGGGCAGACAGCTGGCCGAGTGTGAGGGTGTGGAGACTGCCACCAGCTCCTCTGGAGCTCCTGTGAAAGGAGCWGGGTGGGGTGTCTGTTGTGCTCCCAGAGCACAGATGTCCACGGTTTGGGATGTCTCATGGTGGTTATTGACCCCTCTTTACTATAGCATCAAGAGACATGCAAGGGCTGTGGGCATGCTGGGCAGGCCCATGCGTCGTGGCAGCTTCTGCTTGCTTCTGGGTGTCTGCTCGTGCCACCTCTCACCAGCCCAAACCCACAGTGCCTCTTTATTTTGTTCCTGGAGATGTTTCATGGTGCTGTGCCTTATTCTCAGCTGCTGATATTTACAGTCCTCTCCTTTCTCTGTGGTCCTTGCCTCTCCACCCCTCCTGGTGGCTGTGCGACAGGTTGAAGAGCAGAGGGGGAAGTACCTGGATGCCTACGACATTGTGTTGGAGAGCGACGAGACACTAGATGTGGTCAACGGGATCCTCCGATACATCCTAATTGAGACATGAGCTGGGAAGCCAGTCCCAACTCCAGCCCTTCAGCAAGGTGCCTAGGGAATTAATGTCCTTTCTTTTACAAAGCCGGAGCGGGTCTTCTGGTACCTGCTCGAATCCGTCCTAATACCAGGGGCAACATTCCCTTCCTGCCCTGGCTTTTGTGTGTTGTGCCTATCCTGAACTTCACAAACTGTTGTTTTGCTCAGTCCTGGAACTGAAGGGGTGAGATGGAGAGAGCAAATGGTCTCCTCACTTTCCTCAGCTCAGCCCCAGCTCTGCTGCTTCCAACTCAAGACTTCATCCCAGCCAGCCCCGAGGCCGCAACAGACCACTTAGTGTTTTGGGTAGAGGCCTTCTGTACTTAGCTTCAGCGACTGAGTGCAGAAATAAAGATCGTTTGCCTTGGAATCGTTTCTAGGAATTGCATGTGCTAAAAGCAGGTTTGGTTGCTGTTGGAGGATGAAGGCAGAGGGGAAGCAGATCAGCTGGGGGGGGGGGTTCCTGGTAGGAGAACCATGTGAAGTGTGCGCAAAACTGGATTCGCAATCACCCTTGCTGTAAAAAGGCTCTTCTGATCATTCCTGCTCTTCCATGGGGCTCATCTGTCACTGCCTGATAAAGTAAGAAGTGGATTTTTGTAACAGGAATTGGGCTGGTAGGGTATGGGCGAACTTTGCAGGGGCAGCAGCATGGCTGGGGACTTGGAGCAGCTTGTTTGAAGCCTGGAGGTGTGGTTTCAGGAGGGAAGGCTAACAGTGCTTTGATTTTTAAGGAATATTTTAGATAACCGTCTTTCTAGCTTAAACTTCTGGGCTGATTCTGGGCTCTCAGAGCCCACAGCTCTTATTTTTGTGTAACCTCTGGTAATGTAAACAAAAACCAAAACTAAGATGACCCTGATTCAGCAAGGCGCAAATTCAGGTCCTTTACGTGAGAAGCAGCTTTCACATCCCACCCTGATGCCTCCACCACTAGTGGCCGGGACGCGTGTTCCTGCGGTGTTAACTATAATCAGGCTGTTTTGGGAAGGGTTTTCGTTCCTCGAGGGTGCTGTGGTGTGAGCCCGTGCAGGTTCGCAGCCTGGTGCCCTGTGTGTTTGCGCGGTGCCAACCTGTGGGCTGCTCCGGGTTCACCCTCGCCTGCGGCTGGCTTGCCGTCCTCCGCTTTACCGGTTGAGCAGATGCAGCTTCTGGAGGGTGCAGGCTTCATTCTCTTTGTGGAAATAAAAACGTTTGATAAAGCTGAAGCGTGTGTGGGCTGTCGCTGGCAACCTGCATCTCCCAACTCCCCCCGCTCCGCTTCGTCCCCCCCGCAAGAGCCGGTAGCCGCGGGGATGTCGCTGCTCTTGGGGCAGAAGCACTGGGAGATCGCACCGGACCTCGGCTCTGTGCACCCGTGCTGCGAGGAGCCTTACTGAGGGCACGGCCATCCCGGGGCTTTGAAGTGCCTCCGGAGTTGCTGAGGTCTCCTAGCAAAGGTGTTTGAATTTTATTTCTTTCTCTCCAGCCCCACACAGCAGGGGCTGAGGCTCGAWAGCTGCCGCCGCGCTGCCCGCCCTCGAAGGAAGGGCGAAGGACACGCGCGAGCCTCCTCCTTGTGCTGCTGCCCAGGCACGTGTYGTTGCAAAGTAACCTGACACGAAGACGCACTTCCTGAAAACCGGTTGAAATTATTTTTATTTGGTGCAAAGTAAAAATCATCATTTGAGGGATTCACTCTAACCCTTTACACTTTTTTTTTTTTTTTGCGTTTCTTTCGTCCCTGTTTGCGGGGCTGCACCGTGTGCAAGCCTYCAGCGCCAGGGGAAGGGCGGTGGAGACACACTGGTCAAAAGCAGCAACCCTGAGAGAGCCAAGTTAATGACTTAGCTGCACGTAGGCATCGAAATAAAATCGGGTTGATCCTTTTTGCTCAGTCACTGCCTGGTGCTGCCACTGGCACAGCTGCGCTGCGGGGCGAGGAGCGTGAGGCTGCGGCTGGCGGGCTGCGTGGGAGAGACGGGGCCTTCCCCGTTCCCCAGACCGGCGCGCGGTTCCCCGGGGCTCACCTGAGCTGTCTGCGAGGGGCCAGGCTTTCGGAACCGGCAGCCGCCCGGGASGCGCTCGGTTTCCCCGCGGACCCGAGCCGCCTCCAGGCTCCCGCCCCGGAGCGCCGGGCAGGTGCAGCGGGAAGCGGGGGCGGCACCAGGCGCTCCTCTCGATTTCTCCTCTGCTTTAGAGAGTGACATACATAAAACAAAAAAAATCCCTAAACTACGACCGGGCTGTTAGAAGCAAAAGGGAGTTGGCGGAGCCGGCAGCAGTGGGACGAGCTGCCGCCGCGCCGGAGGGACGCGCGTGCTCCCAGCTCCGCTCCCGCGCGCGCCGGGCTGCACCCTCCGGCCGGCTGCTCCCGGGAGCCGGCGCGGGAGCGGCGCGTGCCACCGGAGAGCCGGCCGGGAGGCTGCAGCGCGGAAATGCAGTCGTGGGCTGGGGCAGAGCCAGCAGCGGCGGCCGCCCCGGGCTCTGCCCGGGGCYAGACGGGGAGGGGGCGGCGCGGTCGGGGCGAGCGGCGCGCAGAGGCTCTGGGTCTGGCTTCGGCTAGGCTTGGTCCAGCGCCTGCCTCCCTGCTCTACCAGAGCCTCTGAGCACGAGGAGACGGGGGGCTCGGGAAAGCCGGCACCGCCTTTCCCGCGGCACATCGAGACGCCCAAGAACGTGGGTGTTTCCCACCTTCTCGCCCGGGTTTTTCAGCTCGGGGATGGCTGGTTCTCCCGTGCAAGAGGAACGCACGGAAGAAAACTCAGTTAAATATTATTAAAAAAAAAAAAAAAAAAATCGAAGATTGACCCTCCACGCTGGGGGTGCACAGGGACGGGCTGGCTCCCGGGGCAGCCCCGGCCCAGAAGCGTGGGAGCAGTCCTGGCCGCGGGGCGGCTGCTGCTCAGAGCTCCTCGTGGATCTTCTCCTGGTCCTCATCCGTCTTCAGCTTCAGCTCCTCTGCGGTGATCTTCCCGTCCTGGTTCCGGTCCTGGTTCTTGAACATGTCCGCGATGACCTTCTCTGGGTCCGAGCCGGGCATGAGCCGGCCCTTCCCTTCCGCCACCTGGGTCTTGATGAAGGTGGAGAACTGCAGGGGGAGAGGCGAGGAGGTGACACGTTGCCCCACGAGCGGCTGTGGTGCGGCCAGCTGCGCGCCGCGGGTCCGGCCTGGCCCTGGCGCGGGCTCCCCTCCGCCCGCCCCAGCCCCCGGCTTTGCCGGGGCCCTGGCCCACCTCATCGGCAGGGATCTCGCCGTCCTTGTTCAGGTCCATCTCCTCGTAGAGGTTTGCCGGCGGGTCCCCGTGCCAGACGAACAGGTAACCTTCGGGAACGCCCTCCTCCATGGAGAGCAGCTCCACCTCGAAGCGGAGCACGGCGCTGCCGGGGACCCCCCGGGCTGCAAAGCGAGCGAAGGCTGCAGCCGGTCCTGCACGCGATGGGTCGCCCGGCGAAGCGCCGGCCCCGGCCCGGAGCCTTCCCGCCCCGCTCCGGGGAGATGCGGCCGGAAGGACGCCGGGACGAGCCCGAGGCGCCCCGTGGCCCTCACCTCCACTCTCCCCGTGGCCCAGGTGTGGAGGCACGATGAGCACCCGCCTCTCCCCCACGCACATGTCCAGGAGGCCGGTGTTGAGGCCCTCGATCACCTTGTTGGCCCCCAGGGTCACCTCYTGGGGCTTTTCGTAGTCATGGCTGCGGGAGGCACAGAAAGGTTTGCGCTGCTGGGAAACCTTCTCCGACCTGGTGGGCCAACCCTGCTGGTCACTGCCACCCCGATGCAAGCCCTGCTGCCCCGGTGCAAGCCCTGCTGCCTCCAGTGCAAGCCCTGCTGCCCTGATGCAAGCCCTGCTGCCCCGATGCAAGCCCTGCTGCCCCGATGCAAGCCCTGCCACGTTCAGTGCAAGCCCGCAAGCCCTGCTGCCTCCAGTGCAAGCCCTGCTGCCCTGATGCAAGCCCTGCCACCCTGGTGCAAGCCCCACTGCCCCAATGCAAGCCCTGCTGCCTCCAGTGCAAGCCCTGCCACGTCCAGTGCAAGCCCTGCTGCCTCCAGTGCAAGCCCTGCCTGCCACCCCAGTGCAAGCCCTGCCAGTCCACGGCTGCGTGCCCGATGCCTTTGCAAAAGGATGATGCTCCCAGCACTAGCGCTGGAGCTGCCGCACCGGCAGACTCAGCCCCGCTCTTGCACGCCTGCTCCGGCGTGCCACCCTGMGGAYGGCCAGGCTTCAGGTTTGCAAATGRAAGCCGTGCGCGGGGCAGCCCGGCCGCCCCGTGACGGACGCTCACGAAGAGAAGAGCTTGGTGCCGTCCAGCAGGGAGCAGTTGTAGTGGTAGCGGATGAAGTCCCGGTTGCGGGTGGTGACGTTGCAGCCCTCGGGCCGGTGCGTGGTCTCGATCTCCACCGGGTCCGCGGGGTTGTGGAAGTCGATGATGTGGACGTCGAAGACGAGCACGGCTGAGCCGGGAATCTTGTCCCCTGGAAGAGGAGCACGCGGATGCCTGCTGGGAAAGCTGGAGAGCCGGTAAAACCTTTCCGGGCACCGTGGCACGGGTGTTCCCGAGCCGCTGACAGCTGCGTGCCTCTGCGCAGCCTTTCCTCGGTGCCGACGCTCTCCTCTTTGCCTGGACCCGGGGTCCAGCCTCTCGCCCTCTCCTTGCACCCCGGACCTGCGGTGCCAGGGGCGCCCCTCACCTGTGCCGTTCTCGCCGTAGGCCAGGTGCGGGGGGACGACCACCCGCCGCCTCTCGCCGATGCAGACCCCTTGCAGGCCCTGGTCCATGCCGGGGATGATGTAGCCCTTGCCGATGTAGGTGTCGTAGGTGTGATTGCGGGAGTAGCTGCAGCGAGAGGAGCCCGTGGCAGGATCGCCCGGCTGGGGGCTGCCCGCCTCCCCCGGCGCCCAGTCCGGCCCTGCCCGGGACCCTGCCTCTCCCCAGGGGTGCAGCAAACAGGGGCTTTCCACCGGTTTGCAGCACCCCGAGCAAGCTTCATCCTCTCCTGCAGCCTCTCGCCTCGCCTCCGCAACCCTCCCCGTGGCTGCGGGCGCCGGGGACGCCCCGCGCCGGGTGCTCCCCCGCCCCGTGCCTGGAGTCGAAGAGCGTCCCGTCCATGAAGGTGCCGTTGTAGTGATAGCGCACGAAGTCCCCCGGCGCCGCCCTGCGCCGGCACGACGCCGGCACCTCCAGGTGCTCCAGGAAGACGCCGTCCTTGGGGTTGTGGAAGTCCACCAGCAGCACGCTGAACACCAGCGAGGCCTGCGGCGGGATCACCGTGCCTGCGAGGGGGGCACGGGTCAGCCCGGACAGGGTCCCGCGGGCCCCCGCGGCACCGGTGCCCTTCCCCGCTCACCGTAGCCCTTCTCGCCGTAGGCCAGGAACGGCGGGATGATGATGCTCCTCTTCTCCCCGGCGCACATGCCCAGCAGCCCCTGGTCCATGCCCTTGATCAGCCAGCCYGTGCCCACGTAGGTGTCGTAGGTGCTCTGCTTGCTGTAGCTGGGCGGGGAGAGGGATGAGGGGGTGCCCCGTACCCCCCCCGAAGGGTGCATCCCAGCCCCAGGGCTCTGTACCCTCCCCCCAAAGGGTGCATCCCAGCCCCAGGGCCCCGTACCCCCCCCGAAGGGTGCATCACAGCCCCGGGGCTCTGTACCC
>NW_028186445.1:450485-454883 GCF_003343005.1 Rhea americana
CCCCCGAAGGGTGCATCTCAGCCCTGGGGCCCTGTACCCCCCCACCCCAAAGGGTGCATCCCAGCCCCGGGGGCCCTGTACCCCCCGAAGGGTGCATCCCAGCCCCGGGGCCCCATACCCCGCCTCGAAGGGTGCGTCGTGGCCTGGCGCCCGGTACCTGGAGTCGAAGGGAGTGCCGTCCAGCAGGGTGCCGTTGTAGTGGTACCGCACGAAGTCCGAGTTCTCCACGGTGCGGTTGCAGCGCTCCGGCTTGGACAGGGTGGTGATCTGCAGCTTGTCGTTCTTGTTCCAGATGTCCAGCATGATAACGTCGAAATACAAGGTAGCGTCCGGGGGGATCAGCCCCGCTAAAGGGGCGGCAGCAAGAGCAGAGCAGCCTTAGGCGAGAGCGGGGAGGGGGACGGGGCCTGCAGCCCGGGGCAGGGGCTCCTCGCACCAGGGCTGAGCAAACGCAGAGCCTTGAAGGAAGCACGGGGCCCTGCCGCCCGCCACCGCTCAGCCCCGAGGCTCTCTGCCCCCCAACACCCCGCTGCCCGCTGCTGCTGGACGGGGACCCGAGCTGCCTGGTGCAGCCTGAGGCCAGATCCTGCTGGTGGCCTCCGYGGAGCCGCTTTTGCACGGGGAAGGTGATTGCTGGGCTGTCTCAGGCTGCCCTAGACCCCCCCATTTCTTTGCAGCTGAACCAGCTGCTCCCTCCACGTGCTGCAGAAAGCAGCACAGTCCTGGCGAGCGGGGAGACCTCCTGCTCTGGCACTGCCGAGCCGCGCTCGGGCGCGGCGTGCACGTCCCGTTCGGCAGCGTAGCGCAAGCAGCAGCCCCTCCTTCGCCAGGCTCGGTGCCGAGCGTCCCGCCGTGCCYGCCCCGGCGCCCCGCGGCCGGCGGCCCTTACCCACGCCGATGCTGCCGTAGCCCAGGTGGGGCGGCACGATGAGGTGGCGCCGCTCGTTCACGCACATGCCCTGCAGCCCCCGGTCCATGCCGGTGATGAGCCGCCCCACGCCGACCACGCCGGCCACCGTGGCACCGCGGTCGTAGCTGGGGGCGAAGGTGCGCACCCGTCAGCGAGGCAACCCAGGAGCCCTGGTGCCGGGGTGCTCAGCACCAGCGCTGCGATCCAGAGAGGAGCCGCGAGCRCTGCAAATGCCGACGGAGCAACCGAGCTGGGCGGGCTCGTGGTGGGTTGGGGGGACATAGTGCTGCCGATGGCGCATCGCCAGCGGTGCTGCTGGAGCCACCGGGGCGCTGGACCGAGCGCYGTGCCGTGCCGTGCCACGGGGCTGCCTGGCTGAGCGCCGCACTCAGCCCTGCGGTGCAATGGACACCAGCTAGGTTTTAATTTGGGACTGAATGCATAGATATCCACCCCAAATTTCACATGGCAATCTGGTTCGGAGGCCTCTGAAAGGGTTGATTTTCTGTAGCTTGCGAAATGCCACATTTGGAGCTTTATGCGGGGGGGAGGAAAGAAGTCGTCCCAGGGCTCATTTTTAAACTGCAAATTTGTCTTTATTTTTAGATCTTAAAATGCACGCTCCGAGGAGCAATTGGGGGCCATTTCAGATCTATTGAGTCCTTCACACTGTTTAATGTGCAGCTAACGCGTTCTCCTGGAAGCGCGCTGCAGGCATCAGGACAAAGAATTATTTTAGCAGCAAAGGTCCCCAGACTCCCATTGAGTTTGAGGCTTGCGGCAGGAGGAGTGGCGGTGCACGGCTGCGTTACTTTCTCTCCTATTGCGAGGAAGATAAGGCGTGTTAAAACAGGAGCAGAATCCCTACGGTTTCCAGCGGCCTGAAAAAGGCCCATCTGGAAAGTTTTTGTTCCTGCCCTGGGCTGAGTCTGAGCTTCAGCACACCCAGGTTTGTCCTTGCTCCTTTGCCGTGTGCCTGTTTCTGCCCTTGCTCACACYGGTGCAAACTGGGACCTGCACCGAGGGCCACTGGTGAGATACCAACACTCACACTGGTTTACAACCAGCGTGAGCAAAGCATGGGCCTTGGAAGATTAAGACCAGTGTGAAACGAGGCTTGTTAGATAATGAGCAGGTTTTACAGCTGCTTTGTCTCAGAAGTGCTTTACTCTAGGCCTTTAGCATTTTTTCTCTCTCCGCAGTACGTGCAAATTCCCATTCCTGAGCGTGAAGCCTCCTGCTCTGGCCTCGCCCCGCGCTCGGCCGGGAAAGCTCCCCGGTGCCGGCGGCCGCGGGCTCGCAGGCTCCGCGGGCGCCCGCGGGGACCGGCTTCGCCCGCCTGGGGAACGGCTGCAGAGCGACGTGCAGCCCCCGGCAAAGCTCTCGGAAAGGGGCCGGAGCGGCGAGGGAGGCCGCCGGGACCCGCCGGTGACACGTGGACAGGGCCACCCGCCGCCGGGCCGCCGCTCGGCCCGCGCCCCGCGCGCCGGCAGCGCCGCACGCATGCACGCCCGCATGCACCCGCGCCGCGCTGCGGGAGAGCCGCCGGCCGGCCTCTACCTGGAGTCAAACTTTTTGCCATCTTTAAAGGTCCCATTGTAGTGGTAGCGAATGAAATCCCCCATCTGGACTTCTCGCAGGCAGATTTTGGGGATATAGTATCTGTCTATGACCACGTCTTCCAGGGGGCCGGGGTCGCCCAGCCCCAGGGTCCCCAGGAGGCTCCCGAGGAAGACGAAGCTGCCGGGGGACATGTTGCTCGGCGGCTGGGAAGGAAGCGGGTTGCAGAGGGGGCCGGCGCGGGCCGAGCGGCGGAGGAGGGGCCTCCCCGCCGCCCTCTTCCCCCCGCGATTCCCAGCCCCGGCGCCGCTGGAATTTCTGTACACGTGTAAAGGCAGCGGGGCCCTGGCGCGCTGAGGTCAGCGAGGCGTCCGGCGCCCCGGCCCGCCCCGCGGCACCCCCGGCGCCGCCCCCCCTCCGCTGCCGCGGGGGGAGGCCAAGGCAGCGCCATGCAAAGCTCCACGTCAGGAAAGGGGTTGTTTTTTTAAAAAGGCAGTTCTTGCTGAGACGCGAAAAGCTGCAGCGACCTATTTGGAAGCAAGTTGGTGCAGCTCGAGGCCCCATCGCGGCACGCGGCGCCCRCAGCGGGTCCTAGCGCCGGCACGCTCCCTCCCGGCCCCCTCGCTGGCGCTCAGAGCATGGACTTTCCCGCCCTGGTGCAGGGTTGTTCTCAYGACTTCCAAGAAGCTGCTGTAAGGAATAAATTGTTTCAGTAGCATCTAGGGCTCTGCTGGAGACGGAGCTTTCGTTGAGCGGTAATGATTAAAACCATGTAACGACCYTCGTTCTGGGACTCGAGCAGTGCCCGATGCACACGGACGCGTTGCCCGCACGTCTCCGCTTCCCACAGCCTCATCTGCGAGGGGCGAGTGCGGCGGCAAGAGCCTGCGCAGAGCCCGCACAGGGCACGCGACCGCCYGCACATCCGGGCCAAGAAGCAGCGTCTCAGAGCCCCGGCGTTACCGACGGCAGAGCAAAAGCTCACGCAAAGCGCTGCCGGCTGCCTCAGGCCCAGACCTTTCCCCTCCACTTCCAAGGGGCTATTTGCATTTCGGCTCTGTTAAATCCCCTCTGTCACAGGGATCAAAGYGGTGTTGAGCCCCAAAGTGCGGGTGGCTGGAGATGCTTCACCGCTGGGGTGCTCTGGGGCACGGCAGTGCTGCCGCTGCCCCGCGGGCTCCGCGCTCCGACGCCCGTGCAGCCCGCGGCTGGGCGGCGCGGGGCCTCGTCGGACAGCGCGCCCGGCCTCCGCTCCGCAGCCAGAAAACTGCACAGACGGCGACGCGAGCCAGGAGCCCGGCCCGAGGCGGTGCCCTGGCTCCTGCCCCGGGGGACGGGATGCCGCTCAGTGCCAGTGTCCAGCAGGAGCGGTGCTCTGGGCTTGGGCTGGGGCCAGCACGGCGTGCGAGGCTGGCCGGGGCAGCGCCAGGGCCTGGGCTCTGGCACGGCACACGGCCTTGCAACCTCTGGCTTGGCAGGAGCCAGCAGGGAAACCCAGGCCTGTGTGCAGCCTGGCTGGGGGGTCTGGCCGGCTGCCCCGGGCAGCGCTCGGCGCTGTGCCAAGTGCACCCCGGGAGTGCACGCTGTGGAGCACGCTGTGGCACCGCGTGCATCCCTGAAAACGTGCAGCACCTGGCAGTGTGCAGCACCGCACACATCCCTGGAGATGCACCA
This sequence comes from Rhea americana, assembly GCF_003343005.1. Lineage (NCBI taxonomy): Eukaryota > Metazoa > Chordata > Aves > Rheiformes > Rheidae > Rhea > Rhea americana. The sequence goes on from NW_028186445.1 coordinate 454,630, forward strand.
TCCGAGGGCATCCCCGGAGTGTGCAGTACCGTGTGTGTCCCTGGAAATGTGCYGCACCGAGGGAGCACGCAGCACCACGTGCATCCCAGAAAAGTGCAGCAGTGAGGAGACCCTTTGGAGCACGCAGCCTGGAGAACGTCCCCACAGCATGCGGCCCCGAGTGCACCTCGGGAATGCACCCCGGGATCACACAGCGCCGAGCGCGCCCAGGGTCGCACAGCGCCGAGCACACCCGGGGTCGCGCAGCCCTGCGT
>NW_028186445.1:456206-460962 GCF_003343005.1 Rhea americana
CGCAGACGCTGCGCGACTTCCAGCGCCGCCTGCCCTACCAGTACCTGCACTACGCGCTCTTCAAGGTGAGGCGGCGCAAGACCCCCCTCCCGCCCCCCCTCCTCCGGCCGGCGGCGCAAATGCCTCGCAACGTGGCTGGCGGCTTCCCTGGAGTGGGGGGGTCTGCGGAAGGGGGTCTGTGTCCGGCTGGGGGAAGGGTCCGCGGAGACCGCGCACGTCCGTCCTGCATCCCTCCATCCCACAGCTCCGTGCTGCAGCTCCCTCCATCCCGCACCTCCATCCTGCACCTCCGTCCTGCACCTCTGTCCCGCACATCCCTCCGTCCTGCACCTCCATCCCGCACCTCCATCCTGCACCTCCGTCCCACACCTCCCTCCGTCCTGCACCTCCATCCCGCACCTCCAGCCTGCACCTCCGTCCTGCACCTCTGTCCCGCACATCCCTCCGTCCTGCACCTCCATCCCGCACCTCCGTCCTGCACCTCCGTCCCACACCTCCCTCCGTCCTGCACCTCCATCCCGCACCTCCAGCCTGCACCTCCGTCCCACACCTCCCTCCGTCCTGCACCTCCATCCCGCACCTCCAGCCTGCACCTCCCTCGGTCCCGCACCCCTTTGCTCTGCACCCTCTGCAGGCACTTCCATCCTGCACCCCACCATCCTGCACCTCCCCTTCTACACCTCCATCCTGCATCCTTCAGCCTGCATGCCCCCATCCTGTGTCCCCCTCCAGCCCCCCAAATCCTGCCCCATGTCCTGCTGGCATGTGCCTCCCCATCCTGCCTCCCCCCATCCTGTGCTCCCCTTCCAGGTTCCCCCACCCGGCTCCTCCATCCTGCCCCTGTGCCGCGGCACGTCAGCATCATCTGGGATGCATCAGGAAGGACCCGTGGGATGCACCGGGGAAGGGGAGCTGCCGCGGCTGCTCACCGGCTGCCCGGCCTCGCTGGTCTCCCCCACACACAGCCCTTTCCGGGGGGCGTGCTGGGGTCTCCCCACATCCTGATGATGGAGGGTCCCTTCCTGCCACGGGCACCAGTGGCTCCCAGCCCCAGAGCTTTGCCTCCTGCTTGTGAGGGGGAGGTTTTCCAGGGATGTGCAAAGAGTTTTCCCAGGGCAGCTCTGGATCCAGGCCAGCCAGGAGCCTCCGCGGTGAACCCGGGTGCTTTGCACAACATTTGTGGGTGCCATGTGCCACCCCACGTGTACCGGGGTGCCCCACTGCCCAGCGGGACCCGTCGTCCTGCGCTGCATCCCCTGGGAGCAGCTGGCCGCGTGTCGGTGTGCGGCGGTGGTGCGCGTGCCGTGCCCGGCATGCAGGAAGAGCCGCTGCCGGCTGCTTCGGGCCCTTTCCTCTCCCTCCCCTTCCTCCTCCTCCGCCTCTCAGCCCCTTCCCCACAGCAGCCCCAGCGGGGGGCCAGAGAGGTGGAAGTGCCAYGTCCCCCGGCCATGGCAGAGCGCAGACTTTGGCAGCCGGCCCTGCAGGGACCCCGCTCGCAGGGAGTCGGGGAAAGGGCCACCGTCTCCCGCGAGCATCCCCGGCCACCTGCCCGGGCAGCGCTGCGTGCTGGGGACAGGGCAGCCGATGCCCCGGCTCTGGCGACACGTTCGCCGTGTCCCTTGCAGCTCTGGGGGAGACGCTGGCTCCGATGCCTGCGCAGCAGCTGCTGCCAGGAGCAGATATTTCAGATATTTGCCATGCACAGGAGGCGGGAGCCCAGCGAGTGGCCGTGCTGCTGGCGGGATGGCTCCCAGCCCTGGCTCGCGCCAGCCGCGCGCCCAAGGGACGCCTTCTCGTGCAAACGCATGGGGCATTTTGGGGATTAAATGGGGAAGGGAATATTTGCAAGAGGACAAACTCCATTCTCCCTGCAGCGCTGCCCGGGGCTTGCCACCTCCCCACTTTGCTGGACCCGCAGTGCAGGCACGGGCTCCTGCACCCTGAGCAAAAGCCTGAGGATGCCACTGCCTGTGTTGTGCTTCCAGTTTTGGTGCAGTTGCTGAGGCTTCTCGCCTTCCCTGACCTCTCSCCATGCTGAAGCATTGCCAGGGGCCGGGGACGTGGGAGACGGGTGGCGCCAGCCACCGGTGCGGGCCTGACCTGGCGGCTGCGGGCGCAGGCGCCGTCCCTGCAGGACACGTGTGTCCGGAGGGCTTGTCTGGGAGAAGCCCTTCCCTGGCCCGCGCTGCGGATGTGGAGGGAGGTTCCAGGTGGCCTCTCCCTTCTGCCAGGATTTGCTCTGGTGGGGTGGGGGGGGATCTCTCCTTAGCCCAAAGCGGGCTGGGATCAGCGGTGCTTGCAGCAGTGCGAGCGCTCGGCTGGCCACGTGCCGCCTGGCCAGGCAGCGGCGAGGGACGGCGCGTCCTAGTTCCTTAATGCACTTTCCTCCTGGTTGCGCTGGCCGAAGCCCATCTGATGAGCAGTTTTCTTAGCATCCYGCTGCCCTGGATATTTGCACCTGGGAAACCGGGGCAGCTTGTGGGGGCCGGGCCAAGCAGAGGCACGGGCGAAGCCCCTCTCTGCCTCTCTGCAGTCTAACAAGATYGAGAAGGCCGTGTCCGCCGCTCACACCTTCCTGCAGAAGAACCCCAAGCACGAGACCACCTTGAAGTACCTCAACTACTACCGCACGATGCTGGAYGTGGACGAGTACCTCGTGGACCTGGAGGCGCAGCCCTTCGAGGTGGGAGGGGGCCACGGGGTGCAGCGGGGCCGGCGCAGTTCTCGCGGCTGGCGGGCGCTCAGCAGCGCCGGCGCCTCCCTCGCAGCCGATATTCGTGCGGGCGGTGAAGCTGTACAACAGCGGGGATTTCCGGAGCAGCGCAGCCGACATGGAGCAGGCGCTCGCTGAGTACTATCAAGCCTACGAGAACTGCCTGGCAGGCTGCGAGGGCTCCTACGAGCTGCAGGAGTTCAAGGACTTTTACCCAGCGATTGCAGGTGGGGCCAGGCGGCGGGGCTGGCATGGGGCCGGCGCGGTGCAGGGCATGGTGCACAGCACGGCGCGGTGCATGGCATGGCACGATGCATGGCACGGCACGGTGCACTGCACGGCGCGGCCCCTCACCTCTCTCCCCAGACCGCTTCGTGAGCGTGCTGCGCTGCAAGGTGGACTGYGAGAGCGAGCTCACCCCCAACGTGGGCGGCTACTTCGTGGAGAAGTTCGTGGCCACCATGTACCACTACCTGCAGTTCGCCTACTACAAGCGTGAGTGGCACGGCCGGGAGCGGGGGTCCGCGGCGGCCCCGGGCGCCGTCCCACGCGGGCGCTTGCTGCCGCGCAGTGAACGACGTGAGGAACGCGGTGCAGAGTGTCTCCAGCTACATGCTCTTCGACCCTGGCGACGCKGTGATGCAGCAGAACCTGGTCTACTACCGCTTCCACCGCCAGCGCTGGCAGCTGCAGGAGGAGGACTTCCAGCCCCGGCCGGTGAGCGCTGCAGCGGGCGCAGAGCCCCGCGGCCCCCACGGCAGCACAGGGCTCACACCACCGCTGCCSGTCCCTCCCATCTCAGGAGGCCATGCGGTACCACAACCAGACAGCCACGCAGCAGAAGATGCTGGACTTCGCCCAGCAGTACCTGCAAGCTGACGATGAGGTAGGTCCCTGCTGCCGCATCCCCGCGGAACAAGCATAGCGGGTGTCTCCGGAGCGGGGCGGGTGTCCGGCCGGGCCGTTCCTCCTCCCTGTCTGCCTGCCTCAGATGGAGGTGGACAGTGCCGAGGAGACGGACGCCCAGGAGCTGCTCTCAGAYGGCGAGTTTGAAGGCGAAGGCGACTACGAGGAGGGCTTCGTCGCGGAGTGGTGGCAGGAGCCCAAGACCAAGGGGGACAAAGCCAACGAAGGTTGCCGGGGCTGGGGGCAGCGCGGGCGCTGGGGTGCTGAGGGGGGCAGCGCGGGGTGCYGGCGGCTGCACTCCACCTAACACCGACGCTTCCTTGCAGAGACCCTCTGATGAGCGAGGCCGAGSGGGGCCCGCGGCCCCGGGTGGCTGTGGGCTCCTGTGCGGAGACTCGGACGCGCCGGGCCGGGCTGCCCCCAGTGGAGCCCACTTGCCTGGCGCGGAGCACTGGCACCTCCGAGGCACCTCTGCGTGTCCAGGTGCTCCCCCCGACCCCGGAGCTGGGCTGCCGACGGTGCTGGGAGTCGCCACAGGCCCTCGTCTCCCCCCGGAGCCACGGCCGGGGCTGCTCCGAGTGGCCTCTCCCCATGCCGGTCCATGCCAGAGGTTCGGGGAGGCTGGAAAGGGGGCTGGGGTGCCGCCGGGAGAGGCTGCGGCACCGATGCCCCACGTGTGCSTTGGATTTCCTCCACACCAGCCCGCCATAGCCTTAAGCTCCATTAATTTAATACTTCCCGTCTTGCACGGTTGCTTTTTTTTTTATTTACTGGTGCTGAACTTTTAATAAAATCCGGATGGGTGTTTTCACGGCTGCCTCCGCCCCGGGCTCCCCACGGCTGGGATGCGTCACCCGTCCGCTTGCAGGGGAGCCGGGAGCTCGGGGCGGCAGAGGCTGTGGTGCTGGGGCTGGGGGCGCCAGCCTCACACCATTCGGCTCCTGGGGCTTGTCTGGGGTGGGGGGASCATGCACCCCCCGCGGCTGCTCCCGGAGGTGCCGGCATCCCCCGGAGGTCTCCGGGGGGCTGGAGCCGACACAGTCATCCCAGCTCCGGGCTGGAAAAGTGCCCGGTGCCGGTAACGCTTTGGGGCCGGGGAGCCGCTGCTGGGGCTCGGGGGCGCCCGCGCTGCCCCCT
>NW_028186445.1:463739-490511 GCF_003343005.1 Rhea americana
GCTCCGCGGGGCGATGCCCTCCGGGGCGGGCGGATCCTCCCCGCCCCCGCGGCCCTGGCGTGGCAGCTCCGTCGCCGTCTCGCGTGGCGCTCCCCGGGCCGGCGCGTGCCCCGAGTCACGCGCGACGCCTGCGTGTGCCGGGAGCCGCCCGCGGCCGCCCCGGTGCTGCGGGGCTGCGTGTCGGGGCGCTGCCCTGCGGGGAGGAGGCGGCTTCCCCGGCCGGAACCCCCGCGAGCAGCTGACAGCAGGGAAACGGGGAAGATTGGAGGGGGCGAAACTCTGCTGCTGTTTTGCCTGGCGTTTGGAGTGGAGAGAGCGCTCTAATTGCGTTAGCTGAGTGATTAGCTTAATTAATCAAGTTTACAGCACAGATGAAAGGATAATGCTGAAACATTGCTGGGAGTTGCCCAGGGAGGAAAAAATGTAGGCTGTCATACGAGGAACTTGGAGAGAGACATTGCTGCCGCGAGAGGAGCGCGTGAGCGCCGGCTGCGTGCCGGCGAGCGGGGAAGGGCCGYGGTGGCCCGCACCCACTGCCCTCGGCCGGTCCCGCGGGGCCTGGTGCGGTCGCAGCTCCGTCGCTCCCGACAGGATTCGACCGTGCTTTGCTGTCTGCAGGCTCCCCGGGCGTTGGAGACCTCTCGGGTGGCCATAGCCTGTGAACAGGGTGGGAAGCGAATCTTGCAAAGTGCTGCTCTGCCCAGTGCTGGTTGGCATTGGCATTGCCAGGTGTTTTGGGGGGGGGGGAACAGCTGGTGTTCCGGGTCTGCAGCTGGGGCTCTTCCTAGTGCATCCCCGTGCGGGATGTGGGTGTGCGGCTGGCCTGTGCCTCACTGCTTGGGAGGAGACGGGGCAGTGTTTGCGTGATGCATCGTTCTCCAGTAATGGATCTGGAGAGGTCTGAAGGTCCCTTGCTGTGTCCTCTGTTGATGTTTATTGGAATAAAAGTGCAGAATGCTCAATTAAACTGTCTGTCCATCTGAAGCCTGTARTTGTTCRTTGCTCTGGAGGAGTTCCATAAAGTGTCATGAAAAACCCATTTTACAGCAGATTTGGCTTCAATGAGTTGGCTATTAGGACAGGAATGTAAAAAGCTCTTGGCTTAAATGGTTGAGGTGTCTTTTTCCCTTCACAGTTGGCTCCTGCACTGCTTTTGGCTGCAGAGGCACAAGTGATATGGGGCTGTCTTCAGGACACCTGGGTCTTTCAAGCCACCTCTGCTCAAATAGTTTGAAAAGTGGCTGCTGGAAGCCTCCTGCTCGGTGCGGCAGCGACACGGCAGTCACTTTCGAACAATAGATTTTATGGTCTATTGTCTGGGCACCGCTGTGCGGGGCGTGCTGCCGCTGGCTCCGGGGAGGCGYGTGCGGTCCGGAGGAGCCGGCTCTCCCCAGGGCTCTGCTTCCCACTTAAAGCATCAGCCTCTGTGGCACRGGCAGCTCGTGGTCTGGTTGCAGCTCGAGAGCTTGAATTTCACTTCTGGTCCCAGTGTTGTATTTTAGTGTTAATATTCAGTACTGTCCTATTTCATTAATTCTGTCCTTTTTTTCACCACACCTCCTGCCTGAAGTCCTTAATCAGATTTAGCAGCTGGGATAGGTAACTTCTGCAGCTGCCAGGCTTTTTCTGTGAAGGTTCATCCTGTGATGATGGCTTCCCTTCCAGGCTGTGGGTTGGTGTGGGAGCAGTTGGTGGTATCTGGCTTCTTATTGCACCTCTAGATCTCTGGGGTTTAAAACGATGGTCTTGCCTCATGTGCTGCCACTCATGGAAGGCAAAGCCTTCGGGAGCAGTGCCAGCCACAGGCCTTCGTTGCGTGCGGTGGGAGCAGAGGCTCTCTGCAGAGGACTTACAAGACTTTAATTGCAGTGTCCATACTGAGGCTTGCACTTCAAATTAGACTGGCTTCTAATTAGCAAGACTTAAGAAGAAATCTAGCTTCTATTAAGGCAGCACAAGTCTGCCTCAGACTTCTTATGACAGTAATTCCAGCTTTTATCTCTATTTCAGCTGGTACTTTCCCACCTAGAAGGGCATGAAGGCAGGCCATGTGGCAAGCCTGGGACCATGCAGCGGCCTGGGCTTGGCCAGGGGCTTTCCAGGTCCCAGCGTGGTTTGAGCCTGGGGTGTCTCAGGCTGGTCTGCAGATGGAAATTGAGTCTGATGGCAAAATGCTCCAGAAGTTGCATCTTGCAGACATCGCATGGCCCTACTACCCTGGCCTGATGGCTTAACTGTGCTAAGGCAGYGTGTTAAAATGCAGTTGTGATTACAGCTGGTGAGGGCTCGGGCTGAGCCCCTTGCATGGGAATGGGGTGGCCAGTTTGTCTCTGAAGCCAGTGCTGTCAGCTCCGTCCCTACTGCCCTCAGCTGGATCTGGCCTGGTGTCACTTGAAACACACCCTGGATCGATCCAGGTGCGTTCAGGCCTGTTCTTGCCTGTCCTTGCTAAGCCTGTTGACATTCGGCTGAATGCCCTGCCCATSTTGGATCGCGAGCCCTGGGAAAGCATGGCAGCTGCTTGAGCTTGGCATGGGCTTGGCTCCCTGGGACCAGGGAGTACTGTGACTCCAGACAGTTTGGGATACCTGGTTAATGAAGGTTCCTGCACCCCAAAACTTTGGGGTCTGAGAGCAGGAAGGGGATGCACAAGGTGCTCCTCAGCAGTGCTTGCTGGTGTTGTCRTCATATGTTTGATCCTGGGCTAGATTTTGCCTTGTGTGTTGTCTTGTAGGTTATTGCATCCTCCTGTTGTCTGTGGGGTGCAAAGCTGTCTGCCTCATGGCAGAGGTGCCTCTGAGTGCCTCGGATTTAATCCCGCTTGTGTGGCAGAGCTGGAGCGTGTTGCTTGCCAGCTTCACTGCTTGCAGGGCTGCTCACGGAGATGTGAGCAAGGAACAGCTCCCAAGCCCCTGCATCCTGCTTCCCTATGTGAGTGTAGGAATGAGAGCTGTGAATTTGACTTTGAGGCTTCCCACCTAGTGAAAGGACCGTGCAAGGCCCACATGTGTGATCACCTTGTTGGGTGAGCCCGCTTCTCAACACCCATCTCCTGTGCAAAAGTAACGTACTCATAAATGGCTGGGGGTGGGGGGAGAGGTAGGAGACAAAGATGTTTTTAATTAGGTAGTGGTTTGAAATATCTCTCTAAATCTGCCATCCCTGATTGGCTTTTCTGCGGATGCTGCCAGGCCTGGAGGCATTTCATACTGCTTCAGTCGTTTGCTTCTGAAATCGCTTCGTGAAAAGGGCAGGAGCCTTGCGCTGAAGCGGTGCTTCTCGCACGGATGCTGCGTGTGCAGATGGTTTGCATCGTTAGGCAGCATGCTGCAACTTCTGCCTTTGAGATTCAAACTGAGCTAGTTTTTGGGCTCCCTTCATTTGTGCATGGAGCTGGCGGCTGGGTGGAGTGGACTGGCTTGGGTTGCTTAGAGTTTTCCAAATATCCTGCACCTGGAACATCAAAACCATTGCTCACCAGAAGCTGAGGAGATGAGTGAATATCCCTGGGCTGAGCAGCACCACATGCTCTAGTGCTTGAGACAGGGCAGGCACTGAAAATAGACCCCAGGCACTCTGCTGTGACCTTGGAGAAGGTCCTTCACCTCTGATCAGTGGCTTGTGATCAGGGGAACTTATTGCTGCTCCACGGTGGAGGACAGGAGGGAAAGGAGAACATCTCCAGTAGCAAAATGAACATGATCTCCTGTTCCCTGGCATTAGAGGCAGGCTGGATGCTGCTAACTTTTTCCATGGTAATAAGCCAGATAATCCGCGCTGATGGGAGAGTGTTGCAAGCTTCTCCTTGGCATCAGAAGGAGTCTTGCTCCTTAATTAGGATTCCCATGACACTGAGCTTGGGGTGGAGCTGGGGCTTCTAGGGTGTCGCATCTGTCTGGCTCCAATCCTGCTCCATGCTGGGTGGTGTGATTCTGGCTTTTGAAGGTGTATCACTGGATTAAAATGCTTTTGCTTAGCTGGTGGTAGAGAGACCTTTGGCCGCAGCAAAGAGCCTTGCTGTAATCACTGTGACACACAGGCAGAGCCCCGGTGACAAATCATTAACTCGCTCCGACAGGCCGGGCACTGACGGGTGTTGGTGATAATTTCTTGTGAAGCATTTGAACTTTACAGATGTAATGCAGTTGGATGGAGAAATTAAGCTAGGGTGAAGCAATCCTCAGTCTTATTCCTTTCCCCCTCAGATTCAGCTCTCATCTGGCAGAATTGGGGCCAGGTGGTGGAATCCTGTGTTTTGGACACCATTAATCTAGCTGGAAACAGCAAGGAAGCCTCAAAGCCTAAATTTAAAAGCTCGCAATTATGTTCTTAAAGGACAACTTGTTCTTTGTCCTTTTAAAAAAAAACATTTTTTTTCTTATCCAGATGGAGTTATTGTGATTAATTGTAATGTGCCAGACCTCCTTTTTGTGGACAAATGGCAAGTTTCCTGGTGATATTTTGAGCAAGACAGCAAACTTTGAGAAGGGGAACCTKCATGGGTGCTCCTGGCCCTGGGGCTTTTGCAGGTTCCCATGCTAGCAGAGCGAGCCGGCAGTGTGACAGATGTGCCAACTGAAGCTGCTGCTGTGGGTTTTTGGTGTGTGGCTGCAAGCCAAGTGCCACACTTTTTTTTTTTCCTCCTGATAAAGTGTGCTGATGGCAGTGCCTGCTCACCAGCTGCCCCTTTTCTGGGAAGCCAACAGTGGGGAGGAAGCTCGAAGCAGTGCTGCATCTCGCAGTGGGAGCCGTGCACCTGGGAGTGGTGCAGGCTCCTCTCCCCTGCACAGTTTGCATGGAGAGGGCTGCAACTCGAGGCGGGAATCGGGTGCGTTCGCTGTCTGCAAGTGCAGATGGCTTGTTCTGATACTGTGCAAGCAGGAGCTGGGAGCTGCTGCTGTAGTTTTTTTTTTTTTTTTCAAGCAGCTGTATGAAATTTTGCCCCTGTTTGGCAGGAGGCCTCTCAGTAGGGTGTCCTTGCTTCATCTGCATCTGGAGTGTTGTGTGGAGCTATGCCTGGTTTGGTTACTCATCCACTTGTCCCTGTTGCAGACAAACTCCTCCTGCCTGCGAAGTGCAGGAACATCTGATCTTTGTCATCCTTGTGTCTCTGTTCCTGATCTTAGCTTGAGGAGGAACATGCCTGGGAAATCCTTCCTTGGTTCAGGTCTCCCCATGGGGCTGGGGCTGTGCTGGGTTGCTCTCATGCTTGGCTCCTAGTGCATGCAGTGCCAGCCAGGTCAGGGCTGTTGCCTTGGAGCTGCCACGATCCTGGTCTGAGATCCCCAGGAGTGCTTGAAAGTCCATGCAATATTTGCCAAAATGGACACAGCACTTGGAGGCTTCCACACCACCAGGCTCTTCTGAATTTATTAATAGGAAAAGAGGTCAAGGGGTGAGGGAGGCGCTTGGTGTAGGAGTCTGGTTGTGTGTGTCCTTATTTTAGCATAGCAATGAAAAACTTGGGTTAAAGGGGCACAAGTGAAGGAGTGGCACAAGCTGCTGACCCTCAGCCTTTGTGTGAAGCTCTCCTGCCCAGCTGCGTGTCTGGCAAAGCTCATGCTAGGGCTCCTTGGAGCCAGGCTGGGGTGGGAAATAGTTTTCCACATGCAACAGCAACTCCTGCATGTGGTGGGTTTTGGTTGGGGAGGCTGCAGGGCCCTGGGCTTTCCTCTGCAAGTACCTTCTAGCTGGGAGGACGTGGGAAGGAGCCAGCAACACAGCTGCTGGATGTTGCTGCCTATGGTACTTTGGACCATCCCCACCAGTGCTCAGGATCTGGGAGAGCAGAGTATTCAGGAGGGAAGCAGGAGGAATACCATGCTTATGGGCAGACCAGAACTTGAAGGGTGAAGCCAGGTCTTCATGTTAGGAATACTAATTGTCTCTGATTTGTCTTAATGGAAGCTTTGTTTCAGGGAATAAAAGGTTTTTCTGTCTTTGTCACCAGGTCAAAGCCAGATACAGGTGGCTAAGGCAGTGCGAGGTGACTAGGTTGAACTTCATGATCTGCAGTAGATAGAGGACCCAAGACAGTCCTGTGGTCCCTTGCACAAGCCCTTGCTCACCTTGAAAATCTCAGTGCTGGAGCAGCCCTGAGAGCCTGATACCTTAATCTGGTGGAAAAATAGCAGCCCAAGACACAGCAGACCTGTTGGATCAGTGCTTGTGCCGAGCAGAGCTGTGTGTGTGTCACAGCTTGTCGTGTCAGGAGCTCCTGCTGTCTGGTCAGCCCGTGCGGCGGCTCGATAAAGGGGCACGTTGGCCCACCACCGCTGTGCAAGCGCGGTGTCCAGGACTTGTGGTCCCTGTGGCCTTTGCAAGGGGCTCGTCTGCCCTGCTCGCACGCTGCGGCGGGGGAATCGTAATGGCCAACACTGTGCATATTCTTTTAAGGGGGAAATACTGAATGCTCTTAATGAATACTACCTTGTCACTTTGAAATGCTGAAATATAACAGCCTGGACTTACGTGTGTACTGGAGCTGTCAGGAACTGTTAATTCGGGTGAAGGCAAGGTGGTTCAAAAGGTTTAGGGAACATGCTCCTTAAAAAGGAGCTCTGCTTTGATGGAGAGCACCAACTGAGCAAAGCAGACTGTTGCAGAGAAAACATGCTGCTGAGGTTGGCTTTTGCTGCCAGACAGCCTGGGTCTCAGCTGCGCTTTGTAAGGAGGATGTGGTACCTGCAGAGCCATGTGAATAGCAGGAGTGGGGGCTTTGCACCAGGCTTTCATCAGCTCTCAAACTTAACTTCATCAGGAGGAGCTGAAAAATAAATACGGGTTTTAAGTGCCTTCCAATTAAGAAGCCCAGTGAGTCTAAACAGTGACACTTGCACCACTTGCTGCCCTGCCTGAGTGACTTGAAATAAAGTTCTTGGAGCCTGTTGCTTGTAGACAGGGAGGCCGGGAGCTGCTCCGGACGTGCAAACACCGGGAGAACAAAGGCGCTCGGCTCCTTTGTTTGCCTGGCTGGCGAGGGCAGGGATGGAGCGGGGCTGAGGCTGGGGGACTGCATTGTGCTATTTTGGCTTGCTTCCTAACAAGATCACTATTCTCTATTGCCTGTCTCCTCATTAAACTTCAAGCTGGTCTCTCATTCCCTTTTGAATTCCTTGACTTGCCTTCACTGTAAAGCCCTCATTGAAATGACTTGTGGTAGCTGAAATCTGACTTTAATACTTTCCATTGATGCTAGTGAAGTCTTAAAAAGCTCTTTTCTCTCCCTCCTTGTGCTGCTTGTTCTTGCAAGGGATCCTTTTCAAATCCATTGAAGCCTTTATACAGCGCYGGGTCTGTTGCAGCGCCTGCCTGCGCTTCATTAGCTGTCAGCACGATGGTGGCATTTCTGGGCTCTGACTGCCTCCAGGCTCTGATCCAGCCTTCCTGCAGGATGGCAGGAGACCACCATGGCCAGGCAGTGGGTTGCTGCTCACTGCACCCTGCTGCTTTGCAGGTGCATGGCACAGCCCGGCCACAGCCCTGAGCCTTTCCTGGGTGCACCAAGCCTTCTGCACACCTGGCTCTGCTGCTGTCTACCGTGGGCCCTGCTCTCTGCTAGCATGGGTTCATCTTCCCTGCTTTGTCTAAACGAGCATTAACTAATCCTCTGGCTCTTCCAGGCGAATGGGGAAGACTGAAGATCACTTGCTTCTAGCATAAGTGCTTCTAAAATAGAGTGTTTTTTTTTCTTGCATTGCATTTATTGAATTGCCTTAAATGCCTCTTTCCTTTTCTTAAAAGCCTGAGTAACTGTAATTACAGTTGCTCACACGCTTCCTGCAGCCAAGCTCACCCCCTAACACAATGTGATTCCTGAATGGAGGCAACTCCAGCTCTACTCTCTGCTCTGCAGAGCCTGCAAAGGATGCTCCCAAGGATGTGCTCTGCTCCAAGGGCTATGACAGCTCTGCTGTTCCCATGTCCTTCTGCACAGTGCAGACCAGTATACTCTGGATGTGTGAGGGCAGCCTTGGTGCCATGTGCTCCCAGCTGCCTCAACAGCCAGCAGTGAGTGCAGGTGTTGGCCTGCTTACAAAAAGCAGTGTGGCCCAATGTGTGGCTCTGTGAGGCTCTGTTTTGGCCAGAAGCCATTCCAAGTGTTGCTTTTGGATGCTCTAAAAGGAGGTCAAGTCACCTGTGAAACACTAGAAATTTCCAAATTCCCAGAGTGGGATTCACTGGAAAGCTCCCTGAGGGAGCTGGAGAGTGGGAACGGAGGCTGCAGGCTCCGGGTGACCTCTCCCACCCACTAACACCTCTGCCCTGGTTTCCACTCATGTCTGACTTGGRAAGTGAGGATGCTGCCATGCCCCCCATCGCTGGACCCTGCCCAGCTCCTTCACCCAGGGTTTGCCACCCCCTCCCCATGGGCACCTGGGTCCCAGCAGTGGGAGCCTCCTCRCCAGTGGTTTCGTGACAAGAAGCTGAGAAGTCCCTGGGCAATAACTATTTTTTGCATGAAACAGTATTTATCACTTCCCTGCTGCTGCTTTTCTTGGGCAGCTCAGCTGTAAATCAGTGCAGCTCGAGGGCTCAGTGGCTGGCTGGCGGAGGGGGAGGCTTGTCACGGGAGCAGAAGGAAAGGGCTAGTCAAGCAAAAGGATGCGTGTTTACTGGAGACTTCCTTTGCAGACATTGTCTATACAGAGATGATGCTGTCTGGACTCTGATCAAATAACTCTGGAGACAGATGAGCCTTCTGGTCTTTTTTTTTTTTTTTTAACAGCAGTTGTAGCTTCCTCTGTTTTTCACCAGGATTCCTGACTCCAGGAAGCGGGTGGGAGTGGATTTAACCTTTTCACAGCTCATCTCTGCTTTTAGGATGCYTGAAGCTCCTCATCTCCCCACCAGCTTGGATCCCTACTGGCTTTGCATGCTGCAGCGGCCCCATGCAGCTTGGCCTGTTCCTGCTGATGGTGCYGGGGCTGCAGCGAGGTGGGCCAAAGGCTGGGCTATAAACTCTCTCCAACTCCCCRGTCTCTCCTCTTTCCCCCTGCAGCTGCCCCACTGCAAGCCCGATGTAGGGAAGGGACAGTTTCCACACGGGATTGTCGCTCTGCATCCTGTGCTGGCAGGTTGGAGCTCAGCTGGGGCCTTGGTGGGTCAATGATGATGATGTTACTCTGTCCTTGTGTACTGTTTCCTCTCTTGGTTTAATAACAGGCTGTTGGGAGGGAGATAATCACCAGGCTCTTGCAGTAAATGTCCTAATGTCAGCCAGGTGTCAGAGGGGGATCTGGAGCTTGTGCCCCTCAGCTTGTGGCTTAYAGCTGTGTAGCAGCAAGTATTTTGTGGTGCACTAAATACCTTATCTTCCCATTATCTGAACTGCTAACCTCCAGTTCACCTAGCTGCTGACTCCTGAGCCTAAGGTGGAAGGAAAGGGTTCTGCTTTTGGACAGCTGTGCTCCACTGCAAAATCTATCCACTACCAAGAGCATTGCTGATGTGGCTTTGCTGCACACAGGTCCTTCGGAAGGTTAAACCAGGCTTAACAGCTGTCCTCTGCTGGGGTATGGTCCATCTGTGATCCCTGCTTGTGGGGGAGGTAGAGAGAAGGAGGACATCCAAGGACAGACCCCAGCACTGGAGGGTATGGAAAAGGCTTATGCCCGAGTGTCTGAGCCTGGTGTCAGGCATCCTGTGCTCGCCACACCATGAGGTCCAATGTCAGCAGCTCTGGCAGTGAGCTGTGATGCTTATTCTGGTGGCCCTGTCACCTCCAGTGTCACCAGCTTGCCTGCCTGCCTGTGCTAGCAACCGAGCTGGCAGCAGGCACAGTTGGGCTGGTTGCCCATCACCAGGGTGATGCTCTGGAGAAAAGTGGGTCAAGGTAGCCTGATCCTCCCTGACAATTGCTGCCTTTAAGCAAGGTGCTGCAGTCCCTTCTGGAGGGCTCTTGGGGACTGTCAGCCCTCCAGAGCTGCCCTGAGTTCTGTAAAACCTGCCCCCACTGTCACTGATGGGGTAAGTGTGGGAAAACCCTGTGGGTTTTTGCCATCAGTGGCTCCTTGTGAACTTGCAGAGGATCCTGGGGAAAGCTGCAATATGAACATGTAGCCACAGTGTGCAGCATCTGCCCTGCCCAGCTGCCTCCTTGGCGTGGGGTGCTGCAGCCTAGCATGGGTTGCCCCGGTAAAAATGCATCGCAGCACCTCCTTCTAGCCTCTGGTTGCCTACCATGTTCCCAGCCCTAGACCTACAGAGCCAGGGAACAGCCCTGGAGCAGAACTGCTGCTTTGCACCCTAGTAGCTCACCCCCATCTTTACTCTGTTTGCAAGGTGCTTTCCCAACGTGTAGCAGTTCACCCGCACGCCGGGCACAGGAGCGGTGGAGACCCTGGCTTGTGGCGCAGCCATTATTTCGAGCTAACTTAATACTGGTGCTCGTTAGCTTGGAGCTATTCTCCTGCCTGTAGCTTGCCTGGGTCACCTCACCTGAGCTTGTGTCTCAGCTCTGAATAGCTCGACTAGCCTCTGATCTCTGTTAGAGGCTCACGGTACAGACRGGGAGGAGGGCAGCGGGGGGTGGCTCATGCATAATGCAGAACTGTGTAAAAAGTCAACGTTTGAACCAAACTCACTGATGTTTGAAAAATTAAGTGCCTGTCAAATGCCTGCAAATTGCAGAGCAGCTGTTACAGCCTGACCGAGCGTGTGCAGCGCCCGGTCCCTCCTGCCAGGACTGGAGCGAGCGGCAGCCCGCGTGGGTCTGYGCCCTGGCACTGTGGTTCGTACCTGCTTCGGGGAGGCTGGTCCTGAGCCCCTGTGGGCCTGGATAGCGCCTCTCTGCTGCAAAGGAGCCTTTAATGCCCGTGGCTCTGCTCTTCCCTTGCCGGCCCCCATCCAGGGCAGCTCTCCAAGCGTCTGTTTGGGGACCTGATGGCTATCTCCTGCTGCCAGGCCTTTGCGCACAGRCTCCTTGCTGGGCCCTGGGTTTCGTGAGGGCTCACATGAGCCCCATCAGTGCCAGCTCCTCTGTCATGGCTGCCCGCGCTGCGGGAGCACAGCGGGGCCGCATCCTGCCAGCGAGCGCGGCACGCTTCCCCGCCTGCCTCAGCTTCTGGCGAGCGCGCCGTGTCCTCCGCTCCCCTCCGAGGCACCCTCTGTGCTCCAGGCATTGACGCTTTCCTCTTCGCAGGCGGGGAAGCTTTTCTTCCCCCCACTCTGCCCTCAGTGTTGGCCCTGGGTCCTTGCTGGCATGCCAGGTTGGGCAGGCTGCAGAAAGCCATCCTCGGTGGCAGCGGGAGGGACGAGCCTGCTCCGGGGCTGCGCGAGCATCCCGGAGCCTCGCTGGTGTCGAGGGCGGCCGTGCCCTGGGAGAGGATTGCGGGCGGCTGTCGCTGGGCTGAGYGCAGCCCCGGGCGAGCGGACCTTCACCGCCTTACTGAAGGCCTCCCAGCAAGGCTCAAAGGTCCTTCGACCGTGGCGGCCRAGGTGGGGAAACTTGTTTCACCGAATACTGGTGCAGCGAGCCCGTAGCTGCGTCCTTGGTGCTGCCCGAAGGCTGTAGCACCTCCCGACTGGCCTCGGGGGCTCCCCTGGCCRGGCCCCCCGTGGCGAGCGGCAGCACCCGTGCAGGGAGTGGAGCAGAGCCGGGCTTGCCGCTCGCCCCCGGCGCCGTGCGTCACCCAGCTTGCTGCTGCGCCAAACGGAAAACCCAGCTCCGGCCCGCGCCCTGCCGTGGGAATAAGCTGCCTCCAGTGGCTTCCATTAGCGGGTCTCTCCCTTGTCTCTTCCCGCCCTATAAACATGCATTATGCACGACCCATTAAAGCTGGRGCGTCCTTAGTGGGCGCGAGCTGCTGCTTTATAGCTCGGGGTCGCGCTGGCCGGAGCAGCGCCCTGCAGCGCTCCGGGGAGCGTCGCTCCAGCCGGGGCACCGCGCCGTCCCCGCGGGTCCCGGCGCCCCGCGTGGCCCGCGCTGCCCCGGGCTCCCGCTCTCCTCCTCGCGGGGTTGCTCTGCTCCGGTGCACGCTGGGTCCCTGCCTCCGCCCAGCTCGCGCTCAGCAGGAGTGAATTTCCGTACCTGGGCTCGGGCGGTTTCCCTGCGAGCGCTGGCGCGGCTGCTCCTTGGGAACAGCCCGCAGCGCTGGGGCGAGCCGCGCCAAGCCCGTGCGCGCCGCGCCGGCCCCGGCGCTCTGCGCAATCCGCGTCCTCGGCCACCACCCGACGCCCTGACTCAGCCGCCGGCGTCGAGGGGGGGCCCGGGGCTCCCCGGCCGGGGCCGTCCGTCCCGGGGCTGCGGTGCACGGGATGCGCTGCTCGCTCCGGGAGGATGCCGGGGTCCGCAGCCCTCTTACCGCCGCGACCGGCCCGGCCGCGGGCTGGGTCCGCCCCGGGCGGGAGCGGAGCCGCGGGCCGGCGGCCGCCCTGCTGCAGCCTGTTGCATGAATCAGTGCTTGGTGGAGGTGGTAATTACGCCTCTGTTTGGAAACGCCGCTGCTCCCAGCTGCCGCGGCTGCAACGCCGCTGCTGCTCCCTTCGCTCTTATCGAGTCTGAAACTCTGACTCATCCCTCCACCCCCCGCGCCGCGGGGGGAGAGGTGCCGGCGGCGCCCGGGATGCCTCCCCCGGCGGCAGGACCTGGGTGCGCTCGCTGGCCGGGGACGCGCAGCGCTGCAGCTCTCGCCTGCCCCGGGGAGCTCGTGTGGGCTTTAGCCCTCCCTCGCCCTTCCTCCCCGAAATTCCCCAAACGGGAACGAGAAGAACCCAGCCCTGCTCTGAAATGGACCTCGACCCGTCTGCCCTCATTCCTGATCGCGGCCGGCTCGGCTCCGCCGTGCCCGGGAGGCGCGAGAGCGCTCTGGGGCTGCCGCAGGGTGCAGAAATCCCGCCTTGCTCCCGCGGGCTGGGGGGGGCCGCGGCTGAGCTGCCTCCTTTGCTCTGCCCGAAACCCGGGCCGGGGCCTGCCGGTGCTGGGGTCGGAGCCGCAGGCGATCCCTGCGCGCCGGCACCCCGGGGTGCTGCTGCTCGGCGCGGGCCGGGGAGCGCCCGCCCCCGGCTCCCTCTGGTTATTTTTAGTTGCGCTAGGAGCGTCCCAGAAGGACCTCTGGAGGGTCGGTTTACTCTTGGAGCCCGAGCCCTGCGGCTGTGCTCGGCTCCGCCGGCAGCTCCGTCTCCGGAAGCCGGTCTTTAAAAAGCTCCGGGGGCGGGTGGTGCCCCCCTGCCTCCGCCGCGGGCGCCGGCTGCCCTCGGCCCGCGGCACTTGCAGCCGCCGTTCGTGTCTGAACACGAGCAGCGAAGTGCTGAGCTGTGGGTTCGTCATCTCGGGGGAGGAGGGGGGGGCAGATAGCGATCTGCTCGTGGGCTGCGCCGGGGCAGGCTGCGCTCAGCTGCAGCGGGCACTGAGAAGAGGGGTAGGAAAGTGCCTGTGGCGGCCCGGGCTCCGGCTTCGCCGGAGGCGTACGTAACCTCTGCCCTCCCCGCCCCGCAGAGCAGCCATGGAGGTGATGAACATGATGGAGCAGCCGATCAAGGTGACGGAGTGGCAGCAAACCTACACTTACGACTCGGGCATCCATTCCGGCGTCAACACCCAGGTGCCCTCCGTCAGCAGCAAGTGCATCGGGGACGATGACGAGGTCTAYGGCAAGCAGTACACCATCAAGAAGACTACCACGAGCTACTGCCAGGGAGGGGGCCAGGGCCAGAGCCAAGCACAAGGTAGGGGCTGCGGGGCTCGGGGTGCTGAGCGGGCGCGGGGCTCGTCCGCGGGCTCAGCTGCTCGCTTCCTGCCTTCTTTCACCTCCCCCACAAACTCTCCCGTGGCCTGTGCTTACTGTGCTCGTTCTGGGCACTCCTCCACGGAGCCTTCCACACCCTGGGAGTTGTTGCTGCTTAAAATACACTCCCTCCTGTCCTCCTTCCCCTGCGCTCAAAGGCTCTCGCGCCGAGGCGGCGCGCAGCCAGCCCGCACCAGTGCTGAGCTGTGCACGCGCATCCAAGCACGCCGGTCGGCTGGCTTGAGATAGGATCATCTGATCCCAGCCCACGGATCAGTTGTCTGTTCTGCTACCTGCCCGCTCAGGAAACCTGTCTCGGCACAGCTTGCAAACTTGTTGGCATATGCCATAAATCCCTAATGGCTGTCCCATCTTTTTCCGCTGCTCCCTTTCCTCTGCTGCTAGGGCAAAGCAGTGGGAGGTGCAACCCTAGATGCTTCCCCTAGGTTTACCTCTTGACTAGAGCAACTCAACCCTCTTTCACTTCTGAGGTTTCTCCTTGAGGAAGGGGCCCTGGAAAGCTTAAGTGCCAGCTCCCGTGGGGAGGCAGAGCCCTGTGGAGAAGAGCGAGCCCTCCTGRGCCGCGCGTGGTCCTTGCTCCGCGTGCCGAGGTGGGAACTGCGGGGCTGCACCAGGGACACTATTGAACTACTCCAGGTGCCTGGCTACAGCCGCTCTGCCCCTCTGGGCTTCATTTGTCCCAACAGCCTCAAGGGGGAAGGCCTCCGTATCCTTTTCCTAATCCCTAATGCCATCTGGTCCCAAATTGCCAGTACCCTTAGCTTTTTAATTAACGGGCCTTGTGTGACGATTGCTTAATCATGCTGCCTAATTGAGTGTTGTCTTATCTCTGCGTTGCCGTATCTGTTTACACTTTGAAGCTCTGGCTCCTTGCAGAGCGTGCTGGGACTGCTGACGTTGCCCGTGTCATTGTGCTACGCTCTTGCTCAGCTAATTGAAATTAGGAAGCAGCGCTGGGAACACTCCTCAAGGAGAGTCAGGAGTCTAACGCTGCCTGCCTGGCTCTCTCTGCAGCAGATATGGAGGCTCAGCTGGCCATGACCCGGGCCCAGCGTGTCCGGGCGGCCATGTACCCCGAGACCGTGGAGGATCGCTCCCTGCTCATCACCACCCAGATAGAGGGGCAGCAGACCAACGTGCAGCGCCTGGCAGAGCCCTCGCAGATGCTGAAATCTGCCATCGTGCACCTGATCAACTACCAGGACGATGCGGAGCTGGCCACCCGTGCGATCCCAGAGCTCACCAAGCTGCTCAACGACGAGGACCCGGTAAGGAAGAGCGTTTTGCTTGAGCATGTCTCTGGGCTTCCCACTGCTGGGGCAGGCTTTCCCAGMCACAGCACCACAGCCAGGCTGTTTTCCTGGGGTCCACTACCACGTGCTGCTCTGACTTGGCGTTCATGACCCTGGCTTCACTCCRACACCGAGAGCTTCTCGCCTGCTCCAGATCCCTGACCCTCTGCTCTCCTGTTTCCCATCCCKGCGGAGCACATGTATACTGTAGTCCTATCCGTACGCTGCCTGCTGCTGCTAACTGCAACGTAGTTCCTGGAGCAACGTGGATGAGGGTTGTTAAAAATAGCAGCCCTCAAACACGCTGGCAGTGCAGGCTGTGCTGCTTGAATGCCACCTTTCCCAGCAGGGCAGCTAGGATGCAAGGCAGTCCTGACCTAGGTCTTGCCTGGTGGGGCAGGGACCCTTATGCGCCCGGGGGGCTGTTTTGGGACACACATCTCTGCTGTAGTGGGCAGAAGCGGGACCCTCTCCAACCCACTGACTTCTCTCACCGACCCCAGGTGGTTGTCAGCAAAGCGGCCATGATCGTGAACCAGCTCTCCAAGAAGGAGGCGTCCCGCCGTGCCCTGATGCAGTCACCGCAGATTGTGGCAGCCGTGGTGCGCACCATGCAGAACACCAGTGACCTGGACACAGCCCGCTGCACCACCAGCATCCTGCACAACCTCTCGCACCACCGCGAGGGCCTACTCTCCATCTTCAAATCCGGTGGCATCCCAGCCCTTGTCAGGATGCTCAGGTGCGGGGAAGCAGGCAGGGAGCCTGGTGTGGCCTCTGGGGTGTCCCTGAGGGGATGGTAGAGCTGAAATGCCCCTCTTTACCTTGTTGAAAGCCCCGTGGGGGTGGTTCCATGGTGCCCCATGATCTGGGGCAGAAGGCTTGTGTAGAGTGAGATGTACCTAGACTTGGGTCTGTTGTCTCCACTCATGCCAAAACAAGGATGKGGGAGACCTTGAGCCTATTTAAACTGGGTGTCTGCTGAGTTTGGAGATTGTATGGATGCAGGAGAAAGAGAGCAGCTCCTCACTTTGCATTGTCCGTGAGGTGATGCCCAGAGACTTGGGCTCAGTCTYTGCTGTGTTTCAAGGAGGAGATGCTCCTTTCACAGAGACGTTCCTCAGCAACCCTGGGGCTGCAAGGCATGGCAGTGCTGCACACCATCTGCACCCCAAGAGGAACATGGGGACCTGCTGGAAGTCCCTTAGTGGGACATGCCATGTGCGGCTCTTGGCAGCCCTCAGGGCCATGCTTGCGGTGTGGTGAGCCCAGAGGCAGCTGACGTGGTTCTGTGCTGCCTGCCTGCAGCTCACCAGTCGAGTCGGTCCTCTTCTATGCCATCACCACCCTGCACAACCTGCTGCTGTACCAGGAAGGGGCCAAGATGGCTGTGCGCCTCGCTGATGGCCTGCAGAAAATGGTTCCCCTGCTCAACAAGAACAACCCCAAGTTCCTTGCTATCACCACCGACTGCCTTCAGCTCCTTGCCTATGGGAACCAGGAGAGTAAGGTGAGCCTGGCCTCCCTTGGATGGCTGTCTGCCTTGGCAACGCCGGGGGCTGCTGAAAGAGGGAAGGATGGAGGTGGCTGCCTCCTGGCAGCGGCTGGAAGTTGAGCAGTTAGGTTGTCTGCAATGCTGTCACATCCAGCTTCCCGCAGGTGGAATGTCCCTGAAAGCGTAGACTGTCCCAGTCCAGCCTGTAAATCAGCTCAGCTGGGTTTCTCCCACCACTGCTCCAGGCAACATCTCTATCTTTGTTCTTAGGCTGTTTCTCTTCTTCCTACATACTATTCGTTCCAGCCTCCCCTGGCTGCAGTGAGGTCRGGTCCCAGTGATGYTGCTCTGATGCTGTTTGTGGCGGARGGCCAATGCTGCCTGTCCTGCCTGGGGCAGTGGGACAAGGGATGGCTCTGCAAGGGGCCCTTTTGGCTGGGGAGGAGGAGAGTGTTCAGTGCCAATGCATGGCCAYGGTAGAGACAAACTGAAGTGCTCCTGTATGCAGAGAAGTTGGACCTCTTGCCTGACTTGCATCCTAACTAGCACAAGCTGGAGAAACTGGCCTAATGTTCCCAGGAGCCATGCTCAGAGCTCTGCCAGAGTTGCCATGTGCCCCAGCCCTGGCTTCTTTTGTCTTGCAGCTGATTATTTTGGCCAACGGAGGACCCCAAGCCCTGGTGCAGATCATGCGCAGCTATAACTACGAGAAGCTGCTCTGGACCACAAGCCGGGTGCTTAAGGTGCTGTCGGTGTGTCCCAGCAACAAGCCTGCCATCGTTGAGGCAGGTAAGGGAGGTGCTGGGGGTGCTGCTACTGCAGAGATATTGTCTGCGGCCTCCTTGCAAAGCAAATGGGTGGATGATGGTGGTTTAAGGATGATGTGGTTGAGAATATCAGGCCCCCCTGAGGCTGCTCTCCAGGGCGCGCTTTGGGCAGGACCCCAGAGCTATGGGCTCTGACCTCGTCCTCCTGCAGCTCTCGTTGGCCCTGCCTGCACTTGCCACTAGCCCTGATGTGGTGTACTGACCATCCTCCTGGCCCTGCTTGCTCCCTGCCCCTGTGGGCGCAGAGTGGCCAGGGGAGACCCTAAGGTCTCCTGTTGTGGAGAAGTCCAAGGGATGACTGTCTTACCTCATTCAAATGGCCAAGAGCTAGTGCTATCTCAGCTGATACGTAAGACACGTTGCAGTGCCTTGTGCAGCCCAGTAAAACCACCTGTGTGCGGCCCGGTGTCTTGCTTTAAAAGCCTGTCGAGAGACTTTCCTGAGACGGTGTGGGCGGCAGCTGGTCCTGCTGGCCAGCAGGGAGCTGTCTTCCTGCACTGTATTTAGCCTCAGCTGAACGAGGTTACTTTGTGCGTTGGAGGCATCAGCCAAGTGGTATCCAGCCTACACTTGCCATGCAAAGACCTRCTGTTGCTCCCTTTTCCTGTGTGCTGGGGAAGCTTTGCATGTTTGGGTATTTATAGATGAGCTGGGTGTCTTGTTTTCCCGACAGGCGGCATGCAGGCTTTGGGCAAGCACCTGACCAGCTCCAGCCCCAGGCTGGTACAGAACTGTCTCTGGACCCTGAGAAACCTTTCCGATGTGGCTACCAAACAGGTGAGTGCCGGATCCATAGTTGTGCTTCAACACAGGTTTTTGGAGAGCCTCTCGGCCACAGCCGGGGACTGGGCCAGTCTGCCGGGCGCCCCAGGCATGCCCCCCTACGCTGAGCCGCTTGCTGATGCCAGAGTAGGAAATCCAAAGTGCTGTCCTCACCTTCAAATCCCTGTGAGCTGCCGGCTGCAGCGGCACGCTTGCCCTGCGGAAGTGGGGGATTGGTTGGAGTCGCGGGAGACTGCTCCCTGCCCACGGCTGTTCCCACGCCGGCTGGCTGCGTCACGGCGCTGTCAGCGCTCCTGTCGTGTCCCCGTCTGGAGGACGAGGCCACCAGCAGTTCTGCTCACGCACTCAGCACGGCATCGCTGGGGCTGCTGTTTGCTCTGACTCACAGGAGCCTCTGCCAGACTCTTCTGGCAGGCACTCACTCTCTGCCTGACTCCTTCCCCAGCGAGGGAGCTGCTATCGCAGCACAGATGCAGTGGGAGCCGTGGGACACGGTGCAGGGGCTGGGTGGCAGCCGGCTGCGACGGTGGCTCGGAGCTCTGCTCCGGGGCTGCCCTTCCCATCCCTTCACCGCCTCCTGATGTGTTCCCCATGTGGTGCTTGGGCTGCATCTTTGCACAGATTAGCGCCTGATGCAGCATGGAAACTATTTGTGCTTGTGTTGGAAGGCATGTAACTCGGTCCCCTGGCTCCGCAGAGAGCGAGGGGAGGATGCAGCCGTGTCGCCTTTAACTCCTTCCTGGCCCTGCCCACGCTGCTCGCGGCTGCCTGTGCAGCTGCGATCTTCGTCGCGCTGACCCCAGGATTGTTCAGGGAGCACTGGCTTCTCACGCTGCTCTGAGCAGCTGGAGGTTGTATTGTTTGCATGCTTCCAGCAGGGAAAACCTGGTGGAGTTATTAAACTCTAAGTAAAGCTACACATGTCTGGAGCGCCTGTCACTCACGCGCTCCAAAAAATGCAGAGAAATAGCCGTGGTTACATGAGCCTGGAGGACTGGGATTCTTGTGCTGGGAAAGGCTGCGGTGAGYGAGGTTTCCCTGTGACCAGTAACCCTGCCTGGACGCGAACAATTGGCCTTTGGCATGGGGAAGGGGCCRGCTGGGGGCCGTGGGATTGTGCAAGCCCTCTGCGTGTTGAAATTTGGCAAGCTACAGGCCCAGACRACGGTGTCTTCTGGGCCTCGAAGGGAGGCTGGTTCCCAGAGAAAGGTCAGCAGCTGAACCGTAGTGCTGAGATGGGCAGATCTCCACGTGTCGCAGCTGGTTGCAAACRCCATCGCCCTGCCTTCGCTGCCTGCTCCGGCTCACAGAGTCGGAGGAGAGCAGTGGGGCAGGGGCAGAGGGGAACCCGGTGCCTTCCTGGGAGGGCTTCGAGGGGGGTGCATGGGGCTGGGGTCTGCAGCAAGGAGCTGTGTGAGCTCACGCAACTGCAGGTGCATGCTTGGATCTCCAGGGAGATGGAGTCCGGTTTGGGAGGAGGAACATGTATTTGGGGGTAGATCCTCTGACTGGTGAAAGGAGCCATCCTTGCAGGAGGGGAGCTCCTTCTCCCTGGCACAGGGCATTCTCCCCATACAAAGGGGAAAGTGGCTCTGATGCCCCATGCCCAGGAGGGGCAGAGCTCTGACCTCCTGTCCCTGCTCCTGCAGGAGGGCCTGGATGGCGTCCTCAAGATCCTGGTCAACCAGCTGAGCTCCGATGATGTGAACGTGCTGACCTGTGCCACTGGCACCCTCTCCAACCTGACCTGCAACAACAGCAAGAACAAGACCCTGGTGACACAGTCTAATGGGGTGGAGGCCCTGATTCACACCATCCTGCGGGCGGGCGACAAGGAGGACATCACTGAGCCGGCCGTGTGCGCTCTCCGGCACCTCACCAGCCGGCACCCCGAGGCTGAGATGGCGCAGAACTCCGTGCGGCTCAACTACGGCATCCCCGCTATCGTCAAGCTCCTCAACCAGCCCAACCAGTGGCCACTGGTCAAAGTAAGAGGCTTGTGGGCTTGGAGRCAAGGGGAACCCAGCGGCTGGACTTGAGAGAGCCCCTCGGCTGCTGGTCTGTGGCAGGGGTGCATTGCTCGTTGTGGTGCTCAGCTGGGTTTGCAGCTGGTGCTGTGCGTGGAGCCCGCTTTGGCTGCTGCTATTGCAGCCATGGGCTCCTCCTCGTAGGGCTGCGTCCTTGATGGTGGCTAATGGGAGGAAATTGCTCATGCTCTGCTGCTTACTGAAATCAATATTTGCCCCCGGCCTCCTCCACAGGGAGGGAGGCGGATCCGGTGCTGGAGCGCAGTGGGGCTGCAGGAAGCTGAAGTCAGCGCGTGCCGCGCGGAGGGGGATGGGCCCGGGCTGAGACCGGCATTAAGAGCTCCTGCAGGGTCCTGCCCAGCTCGAGATGAATCTCTCCTTCCTCTCCTCTTCCAGGCTACTATAGGTYTGATCCGCAACCTGGCCCTGTGTCCGGCCAACCATGCCCCGCTCCAGGAGGCCGCCGTGATCCCGCGCCTTGTCCAGCTGCTGGTCAAGGCTCACCAGGATGCTCAGCGTCACGTAGCGGCAGGCACGCAGCAGCCGTACACAGTGAGTCCCAGCAGCAGGCTCTGCCAGGGCCCCTCTTCTCTGGTCCCAGTGTGGCCTGGCTCCCCCCAAAAACCAGCTGTCCCCCAGGGTGCTGCTGTGCAGCAGCCCTTCCTCTCCCACCCCTGTGGGTATCTGCACATCGCAGGAGCTCTGCCTGCCACGAGCAGCCCAGTGCCACTCGTGTTGCAGAGGAACAGCCACACAGTGACTGATCCCTGCCATGCTGGGGAATGCCAGCCCCATCCGCTGCCCCCTTCCTCCAGGACGGGCCAGCCTGTCCCCAAACTCAGGGTGGCACCGTGTGGGCGTGCCCTGCCTGCTGCCGCAGGCCCTGCCTGAGCGCTTGTCCCCTTGCAGGATGGAGTGAAGATGGAGGAGATCGTGGAGGGATGCACGGGAGCTCTGCATATCTTGGCCCGGGACCCCATGAACCGGATGGAGATCTTCCGGCTCAACACGATCCCGCTCTTTGTGCAGGTCAGGGGCTGGGGACAGGGAGGGCCGGGCTCCCGCCGGCCAGGGCTGTGCTGTGCCATGCCACCTCCTGCCTGGCAGCTCTGCGATGGGTTGGGGCCAGGCTGGCCATGGGGCTCGGCTGGCAGCGCCCGCGCGCGTCAGGCTGCATCAAGAATGCAGCAGCAGCCGCGCCGGCTGCTTCATGTTGCTGCTAATCTCTCCTGACAGCTCCTGTACTCGCCGGTGGAGAACATCCAGCGCGTGGCGGCTGGCGTGCTGTGCGAGCTGGCCCAGGACAAGGAGGCAGCAGATGCCATCGATGCTGAGGGGGCCTCAGCTCCGCTCATGGAGCTGCTGCACTCCAGGAACGAGGGGACGGGTGAGCGCAGCCGTGCTGTCGCACGCGGGGGGCCCGAGCGGGCGCTGGGCCGTCGGCAGCGAGTGAGCTGCAGGCAGGGAGGCTAAGGCTGCCTCCCTTCCCCCTGCAGCCACCTACGCAGCCGCCGTGCTCTTCCGAATCTCCGAGGACAAGAACCCCGACTACAGGAAGCGTGTGTCTGTGGAGCTCACCAACTCGCTCTTCAAGCACGACCCTGCAGCCTGGGAGGCGGTGAGCATCCCCCGCGGCACGGCCCTCCTGGGACAGCTCTGCCTCTAAAAGCTGCTCCCGCCACCTCGTCCTCCTGCCAGAGCTCCGGCCGGAGCAAACTGCCGGAGGTGGGAGGCGGCTGCAGCCTCGGCTCCGGCAGCCCTGGGTCGCGGTACCTGCTACCTGCGCTCCTGCAGCCGTGGGACGGGCATCGCGTACTCGCTGGGCGTCGTGCACGCGTGTCCCCCCCTTAAACTGTCGTCGTCTTTCGCAGGCTCAGAGCATGATCCCCATCAACGAGCCCTACTCGGACGGTGAGTACAGCGCGAGCTCTTCCAGCAGGATCCCCCCCCTGCTCCCCGTTCAGGCTCTGCGCTGGCAGGGCAAATGCGTCTTCTCACCAAAGCCGAGCTGATTTTAAATGCTCTTGACAAGTTGTCTTGGGCAGCTGCCAGTGACGTGCCAGCCAGGCCTGCCTTGGGATGCTCAGCCTGTCACTTGTGCGGGGCTGCCCCAGGCCGCGGCTCCTGTGCAGTCTTCCACGTCCTGGTGGACAGGGCCAGCCGGGGCGGGCAGTGGGCACCGGGGCTAAAAATGACMCGCGGGCACGAGGTGACCTGCCACGTGCCTTCCTATCTGAGCACCCTCAAGGCTTTCACCCGCTCCAGGGGGGCTGCGCCCTGCAGCCGCTGCTCTTTGTGCCTGGGCTGGCCCGGAGGTGCGGGGCAGGCGGACGGCGAACGGCCGTCGTGTCCCTTGCAGCGCCGCGGGGGGACCTGGGGGGCGGCTGAGTCCTGGCAGAGCCTCTCAGCGGCGTGGGCTGAGGTTGCTCCATGCCCCTTCTCCTCCGGCAGARCTGGACCCCGGCTACCGCCCCATGTACTCGGGTGACATCCCCCTGGACCCCATCGACATGCACATGGACATGGACGGCGACTACCCCATGGACGCCTACAGCGACGGCGTCCGGGCGCCCTTCGCGGACCACATGCTCGCCTAACCTGCCCTCAGGCCCTGCAGCAGGTAGAGGCGGCGCCTGCGTCCGTCCGGGGGCCGGGTGCTTCTCGCCGCCGCCTGCTCTCGCTGGCGAGCCCGGCAGCCGGGGGACGGCGCGCGGTGCCGGCGGCTCGGCACCTCCAAGACCCCTCGTCGTGTAACACAGCTCTCCCCTGCTGCGCTGCAGGTATTTTCCCTTTACAGAAGAGAGYGGCCCCAGAGCTGAGCATTCGCAAGAAGGGCTTGGAAGACAGAAGTGCCTGAGACGACAGACTTTTCCATTCCCACAAGAGGTTTTATTTTTCGATTTTTTWAATTTTTTTTTTCCTTCGCTGTGGGTCTGTGGAGAAGGTCCTTCCTCCTGGGACTGCTTCAAGCACCTACTGCTGCATCCAGCATCCAAGATACTGTTTCTGAAGCTTTAAAACACATGAATCCTGCATCATTATCGACCTTTCGTGGGCAAAATAGTCTTTTCTATAAATATATATTTCTTTTTTATTTTTAATATGGTGCCAACGGCTTTTGCTGTCTCTAAGTTTGTGCTTTCTAACTTCCCCAATATATCTTCTGTGTGTTAGTGTTCTAGAAAAGGAATCTAACATGGGGAAAAAGCCTTTGTTTTCTGTGAACTTGAACTTAATCAGATCAATCGAGAGTTTGCTGAAAACAAATGGTGCTATATCCCAGGACCTTCATTTTAGCCATCGGGATGTCTGCAGTTTAATTCTTTCCGATCAGCTGTTGGGGAGCTGACTTAGCGTAACTACCTGTCCTAACCGTAACGATAGAGGAGTGACTCCAGCATTAGGAACTGTGTCCTTGTACTGATCTTTGTTGCACATTTTAAGCTGTTTCCCTTCTTTTTGGTGAGTGGTGTGTTTCCGTCCCCTCTTCCCTTATCTAATGCAATTTTAAAAGAGGCTGTAGATCTGATGGTGGTTCAGTGCTTCAACTGGAAAGGGATGGACACTTACCCGAGCGTGGTTCAGGAATGGAAGATTTTATTATTTCTGTAAGTTGTTTTTGTATAGACCAAAGCAAAGAATAAAATAACCCCCCAGCCCTGTGTTGCAGTGAGCCTGTTCTTCCAGGGGCTCGGGCGAGGTCGCCGAAGCCCCTTCGGGAGCGGGGTTCGGCGGAGGCTGCGGACGGGTGCGAGCGTCCCCGGCGGCGGTGGGCATCGTGCCCTCGACCTCAGCAGAGGAAGACTCGACGCTTGGGCGAAACGACCTCCGCAGGTCCTGGGGGCCCGTGGCGGCCGGTCGGGTCCCGCGGGACGAGGCCGTGCCAGCRCGGGCTGCGGCGAGCCGATGCCGGCCGTCTGCAGCCCTGGTGCAAGACAGTAGCTAYGGCCAAGTCAGGGCATGCACCAAGTGGGCTTTTTGCCCTTCCCTCGCCCCGTCCCGTTGTGCTCGGTCGTTAGCACACTGACTCCATCCAGGCTTCTCCTCTGCTCTGTCAGGAGGTAAAAGCTCCCAGTAGTTAAGATGTTTGTTCATTAAGCAGCATCACTGGCATCTCTGCTGCTGTGCTGAGCTCATTTTAATGAGCTCTAGGGGATAAACACGCTTGTTGCAAAGCGAGCCTCGCTGATTGATAGAGCAAAAGCTGGATGGAGCTGCAAGAGGCTAAGTTAAAAAAAGTGATTTACTCCAGTCAGACCTAGTTGCCATCTTCGGAAGCCCTGCTGTAATAGCAGGAACAGATGGCAAAAGGAAATATTCTCAACTCAAATGCTAGCTCTGACAGCTGCTCCCTTTGAGAGCAGCGTGGAAGCGGAGCACGGTGCCAGCCTGGGCTCATGCTGGGAGATGGAAACTGTCTGCGTGCAAAGTTACCTGCAAACTTCGGGGCCGCCCATCTGCTCGGCGGCGGCGGCCTCCTCTCTCGCCCTCGGCAGCTCCGCAGGCGCTTCCCGGGGCCTCAGCCCGGAAAGACACAAGGGGCTGGGGGCAGCAATCGCCGGCAGCCTGCCGCCCCGGGCTGTCCCACAGCGCCCTTTGGGGCAGGAGGGCCCTGGAGTGAGCCGGGAGGTGGAAAACSAGCCGTCCCAGCGAGGCTGAGTGCGGAAGCAAGGGTGTGTTTTCCACCTGGGAGGGGCGACGGGAGGCGGCCCTGTCCCGGGCTCGGCCCCGCTCCCGCGGGGTTCACCGGGGGCCGCGTCCGCTCCTCGGACACGTCCCCGCCGCGGTGGGGAGTGGSTCACCGCGCGACGTCCGCTCTGCACCCGGGGTGCTGCAGCGGCTGCAGCTGCTCACCGAGGTACCTGCAAACGGGGCGGCGGCGGGCGAGAGCCCGGTCCCGGCCCCCCAGCTCCGAGCACTGCACCACGGCAAAGCCCCTTCCGCACCGCCGCTGCCAAGGCGCTAACCAGCCCGGCACGGCGGCTGCCAGCGCTCGGCGACGGGGGACGTGATCCAAGGGAGCCGGGAACAAAGCTGCGGCCCTTCCCGCTCGCTGTCGGCTTCAAACCCCAGCTCCGTCCCTGCACTTTTGCACAACTCCACGGGGGCGGAGGATGGCGAGTGCCCGGCCGCAGGAGCCTGCGCCGGGCCTGGAGACAGCCGGGGCGAAGGCAGAAGGAGCCGGCGTGGGAAGGGGGCCGGCCCCGGGGGGCGCGGGAGATCCGACGTCCTGCGGCTGAGCTCAGCTGGGCGGCGGAGCCCCGGTGCCGTGCGACAGGGATGCAGCCCGGCTTCCTGCCGCGGCCCTTGCCAGGACCGGGGACGAGCAAAACAACAGCTGGCTTCCGGGAGCGGCGCAGCGCCGGCCGTGGGAGCCCTGCGCAGCGCCCCGCCGCGCGGCGCGTCCGGCCGGGCGGGGCGCGCTGGGCAACGGCGGCTCCGGGGAAGCGGCGGCCCCCCTTGCTTTGGCCTGCAGCGCCCCTGCTCCCCGCCTGCCCCGGGGGCCCCGCAGGGACGCGCTGAGCCGCGGGGTCTCGGCTGGCCCCGAGCGCGCTGCCCGGCGAGGGGCGGCCGCTGCACGGCCTCGGGTCTGCACCGCGCCCCCGGCCCTGCGCCCGACGCCCCTTTCTCCATCTCGCCCAGGATCTCCAGCCTTTTGATGCCACCTGGTGGCAGCTCGTCCCGGCCGGGGCTGGACACGGGTCTGCAGCCCGGCGCCCGTCCGCTCGCGCCCTCCCGCAGCCGGGAGCCCTTGGGTGCCCGTGGCGGGAGGCTGGGCTGCACCACGCCTGGAGCATCGCTCCGGACTCTCCGCACCGAGCCTCGYGGATGCTCCCGCTGCTCCTGATCGCGGGTCAGACCCTTCCCCGAGCAGGTACAAGCGGCCCTCGGAGCCCCCTACCCGGCTGCAGGCCAGCACAGGGACCCCGGGATTTTAGGCTGAGCTGGGCTGGGTGGCTGAGGCTGCCACTGCCCAGCCCCGGGTCTCCGAGCAGCCCACCCGGCCCAGCCCCTGGGCATCTCCCGGGGCAAGCACGGCCCGGAGGGCTCCAGGCGAAGCCCCCGCCGAAGCCCTCCRTCCTTCCAGCTGCACGTTCCCAGCTCGTGTTTCAAAGCAAATGAAAGGACAGTGCAAAGTGGGACTGGGGAAGTCGTTTGGGCTGCAGAGAACAGCCCAGGGCCTGCCCCTGACTGCAGCCTCCTCCCTTCCTGCACCCTGCCGCCACACAGCCGCGGAGGCTGGAGCTGCCGACCCCGGTCTGAGCAGCTCTGCAGCACGCGGCCCTGAGAGCAGAGCAGTGCTCGTGTGCGAGGAGCTGCTCCTGGCTTCCGCAGATGCTCACGAGCCCTGGAGCTGCCACGAGCACGTCTGCCCCGCGCAGCCGGGCTGCGTGCGGCCACAGCACCCAGCACGTCGAGGGCCGCGGCAGCGATGCGCCCCTTGGCGTTTCCTGGGCCCTCATCCCGCAGGAGCAGGACTGCAAGCCCGGGAGCTGTGGCCGGATCCCAGCGGAGGTGACGGTCACTGTTCCTCGCACGCTTTCTCCGCCGGGCGCCTGGGCCGGGTCGCTGCGAGCTGCTGCAGCATCCGATGCCGCC
>NW_028186445.1:491196-497122 GCF_003343005.1 Rhea americana
GCTCGGCGGCGGAGAAGGGGCTCTGGGAGGGGCTGGTTGCGGGCACCCGTCTCCCGGCTGGGGAGGGGGCTCTGGTGCACGTGCAGGGCCCAGGCCCGGGCCCGGGTCCAGATGGTGTTTTACGATCCCTGATGTATGAACCAGGAAGTCTGTGGCCGGGAGCAGGAGGGAGGGATTTTCCCGCTGCATGGGAAGAGGCTGAGGCTGCTAAGAACAGGGCTCTCTCTGTTCACGGAACAAAACCTGCAATGTGGCTGCACCGCGGTGACATCTGAGGCCACAGTTAAAGCATCAGGTGTYCGAGCAGAAGCCCAGTCAGGGATGGGGAGCCCGTTTCAAAGGGACAGCAAGGCCCGGTTCCTGCGAGCAGCACATGGAGTTAAACTGCAACAAAAGCATCCTCGGATGCTTTGGTGAAGTGCTGGCTCCTGGGCTCGGGCAGGGTCTCTGGGCTGGGCCCAAACTCGGTCCAGGCGAGACGGGCTGGAGGGGGGAGCACTTGGCACCCAATGGGTGTCCAGGACCCCCTTGTTAGCGCTCCTGCTCGGTCCATGGCATTTGCCGCCGCTGGTCATGCCAACCCCCATCCCTGCGGCCTGGCGTGGCTCCCGCTGCTTCGCTCCGAGGACGTGTTCGCCAGCCGCAGCACCACGGCCTGCCGGGACCTGCCTCTCGCCAGCCGTGGGCACGGCCGCGGCGTGGGAGGCAGCCCCGGCTCGGGAGCAGGCCGAGGCTGGTGGATCCTCTCCCTCCACCATTCCTGCCTCCGTCCCCACGGGGAAGGTCCTCCGGCCCTGCTCCCCCTCCGCTGTCCCCTCCTGCCACCAGGCACTTGCCGCTCTGACGCTGTTTGCTCTGAGACGGGCTCCCCCCTCAGCCTCCAACTCCTGCCGCAGCAGCTGAGGGGAAAAAATAGCCCAGAGCAGGCACAGCCGCCCCGTGCTGCCCCTCAGCTGCTGCCGAGCATCGACACCCAGCGCTCGCCTTCGCCCCGCGCTTCCCGCAAGGCCTCCTGGCCAGCCATGGGCTTGGGGTTGGGGCCTGGCCCCGCGGCCAGGCTGCATCCGGGGTGTGGGAGCTTCCCGGACAGCCCGGGCACGCGGGACCGGGAGGACACAGCCACTGTCCTCATCCCGGGGGTGAACCCAGCCACCCGGGTGCCCCTTGCTGTGGGGTTCGCGCTGGCTGAGCAGGGAGTCGTGGCCGGCGTCTCCGATACCAGCTCGCGGCTGCTTTTCCCCTCGCCATCCCCTGGCGCGGGGCTCCAGCCCGGCCGCTCTCTGCGGGTATCCCAGGGAGCGGGTCTCTGCTCGGCCCGGAGGCGGGTTTGCTCCTRGCCGAGGCGCTGGAGCAGGAGCCGCGTGGCGGTGTTTGGAGCAGGCAGCCCCTCGGAGGAGGGCAAAGAGCCGGGCGCACAGGGCTGCGCGTGCCGGCTGCGAGCGGGCCGTGCTGGCGCCTGCCTGCTCTCCGGGCCCAGGCATCTGGCCGTTTGCATGGCCCGGGCTGGCAGCTCCCCCCGGGCTGGCAATTCCCCCTGGGCTGGCAGCTCCCCCCAGGCTGGCGGTTCCCCCTGGGCTGGCAGTCCGCCCCGGCTCACGCCTTGCTTCCCGGGCGGCAGCTCCATAAGCCCGTCCAGGGGAGGCTGCTGCGGGCAGGCGCTGGCGGCTGGGGCCGGCGGGGCCCGGGTGCGCCGGGAGCTGCTCTCGCCTGCCTGAGCAGGGTGCCCTGCGCGGGCAGAGCTAATGCAAATGCGGGAGCCGGGCCAAGCGGAGACGCAGGGCGCTGGCAGCCCCGCTGCGTGCTGACTCACGCACCGCCGAGCGCCCGGCGGGGATCCCGGAGCCTCGGCACGGTCGRTCCATTTCCTTCTTCTCCGGGCGAAAGCAGGGAGGGGGAGCACCGTCGGGGCTGAGAGGACCCTTCCCGAGAGCCTCGGAGCGGGAGGTTGTTGGGAGGCTCTCGCTGGCCCAGCCTGCGGGGTTGGGGTTGGGGCTGGGGCTGCCTTTCTTGGGGCAGCGGGGTGCAGGATTGGGCTGCGCCGGCCCGGCGCCATGGGGCAGAGGGCTGCGTGCGTGCGTCAGGGCGTCTCCGCTGCCCCATCCCGCGGCCACGGGGTGAGAGGGGAGCCGGAGGCGGCGCGGGTGCGGCGGACGTGCCGGCAGCCGGGCAGGAGCATGTGCTGGAAGGGAGGTTGCACCGTCCCCACGCGAACCGGCTGTGGGGCCGAGGTGCTGCGGCGTGCCGGCAGCGGCAGCGCGGAGCACGGGAGAGCAGCCCCACGGCCCGCCGAGAACCGGCGTCCTGCAGAGGGGGCAGCTGGACTTTGCTCCCCGAGGTGGGGCGAGCGCGGCCGAGCGGCTGCATGCTGCCCCCGGGGCACGAGGGACACGGGGACGCCGGGGAGCAGCGTCCTGCCGGGCCCTTCGGAGCAGCCGCTGCTCCGGGCAGCAGCGCGCGCTCGCTGCGGCGCTGGCCCCGCTGTGGCTGTCGCCCCGCGGCCGCAGCAGTGCGGAGCATGTTCGCTGCCCTGAAAAAGCGCTGCTGCCCCGGCGTAGGTACCAGCCTGGGGCCGGCAGGCGAGGGAACAGGCCTGCCCTCGCCGTCGCAGCCTGCAGCGAACGGCTCCGACGCTGCCCAGAGCGCGGGCGCTGCAGCCGCGGGCGCCCCGGGCCGCCGGGGCCTCCGGGGCCGGGCCCGGGCGGCTACATCCCCTCCTTCTACAGCCCCAAAATCGCCTTCTACGCGGGGCTGCGGAAGCCCCACGAGGGCTACGAGGTGCTGCGCTTCGACGACGTGGTGACCAACGTGGGCAACTACTACGAGCCGTCGAGCGGGAAGTTCACCTGCCCCCTGCCCGGCATCTACTTCTTCACCTACCACGTCCTCATGCGCGGCGGCGACGGCACCAGCATGTGGGCCGACCTCATGAAGAACGGGCAGGTACGGGGCCCCCGCCCGGGCCCGCTCCTCCCGGCGCCCCCGCCCCGATCACCCCGGGCCCTTCCCCAGCCCATCTGCACCCGGGGGCTGCAGCCCTGCTCCGCCTGGCTCCCCCATTCCGGCTACCCCATCCCGGCACCCCCCCCATCCCGGCATCCCGGCTCTCCTCCATGTTCACTCCCCTCATCCCAGCTCCCCCCATCCCGGCTTCCCTCATTNCCCTGCGCCTCGTCCTCACGGCTGCTTCTCCGCAGGCACCGGCTGCCGCGCTGGGGAGCCGCTTCCCCCCGATGGCCGCGGCCTCCCCCACGTAACGGCAGCCAAGCTGGACGCCGCCGCCCCGTCGGAGCGTCCCCGGCCCGGCCCGGCGCTGCCCGGCGGCCCCGCGGGCACCGGCCGCGACGCCGCCACCGTCACCGGTGCGTAGAGAGGGGCCGGGCCGGGGCCGGGGGCGGGCCGGGGCCGGGGCCGGGCCGGGGCGGGCTGGGGGCTGTCGGGGGCCGCGGCGTCCCCGGCGCCGCTGGCCAGGAGGTGGCAGCAGGAGCCTTCCCACGGGGAGGGGGGCTGCGGGGAGACGGGGCTGGGGTGGCCCTGCATGCGGGACCCCCAGGCACCGAGCGGCCATGGGGGGCTGGCTTTGGGGGCTGGCCCATCTGCAGCAGCCCCAAACCCAACGATGACTAAAGGGCTTCAGGGGTGCAGGAGGGGCTCCATGGCTAGGATGCCCTGCAGCCCCGCTGCTGCCCCTCTCCCGTACCCTGTGGCTTGCCCAGCATCGTCCTGGCTGACATGGTGCCGCTCGCCCCCCCAGATCTGCGTGGCGGTGGCAATGTCCCTGAGGTGGAGATCATCAGCCTGCTGGGCGAGCGGCTGCCCCGCTACACGCTGCGGGCGGACACGGTGTTCGGCTACGACCACGACGACTGGCTGCGYGTGCCCCTGGTGCCGCCGGAGGCCCCCGCCGCCCTCACCCCCCGGCAGACAGAGGAGACCCTGCAGTACTTCCGTGAGTGCCCGGTGCCGCGGGGCGGGGGCGGAGTGCTGCCGCGGGCACACCGCGTTTTCTGGGGCGCAGGAGCTAATCGGAGCTAACGGGATTGACGGAGTGGATATCCTTGGCCAGAACATCCCGGGCTAATTCCGGGAGCCGCTTCTGCAGAGCTGAGCCGGACGCTCGGAGAGAACCTCCGACCTCTCTGGGAACCCCAGCRTCCCACTGAGTGCTGTGCCGTAGCTCTCCGGGTGGGAACAGGGAGCACCTGGCCGAGGGGGTGGTTGGGTGGTCCCAAGTGCATCCAGTTTCCCTGGGCCACCAAAAAGGACAAAACCAGGTCGATAGCCAGGAACAGCTAAGGAGATGCTGAGGCATGGGGGAGATGGTCCGGGATCCTGGGATTTGGGCACCCGGCACTATCAGCAGGCTCGTGGCCGCGCGAACCAGGCAGCATGCASCGGTGGCACGTGCGGCGGCCAGGGAGGGCCGGCTCCTGCCCTGGGCGCCCGGCAGTGCGTCAGGGCCCGTTTCCGACTCGGGGCCAGCGGGTTGGCAGGGGGCACAGACGGGATTAGCTGTGATTTCTTTTTTCCCTGCCTCTGGCCTACATGTGATGGGAGGGGGGAGGATTAGCACGAGAGGGGCTGTGCTGGGGGAGGGCAGGGGGTGGAAGTGGGGCAGCGGGAGACAGATGGGGCTGACGGCTGGGTCCCGCTGCCCGCCCGTCTCCCTTCCCCTCGGCCAGCCCCCCACCACGCCAGGGCTGAGGATGCACCGGGCAGCATGTTCCTGGCAGAGGGGCTGCCCCAGCCCCGGCTGCCCGCCGGGAGAGCAAAGGGGCCAGCGGCTGTGGGGCAGTAGTGGCCAGACCCCGTGCTGTGGCCAGTGCTGGGCCACCCCTGGGGYGCAGCGGCCCTGTGGGGTGCCCCGTCCAGCTGCTCCGTGCACTGGCAGCGGGAGCTCACTCTGCCCCGGCACCGCAGCCCTGCAGGGCAMATTTCTCCCTGCCCTGGCACCTGGGTGCCACTTGCGTGTGCTGCTGGGGAGGGGGCCGGACTCCCTCATCCCTTTACCCAAACCTTTAAGCTGCCATCAGAAATAGCCCCCTGTAAGCTGCTTGCTCAGAGGCACCGGGGACCTGCACAGAGGAGCAAATCCCCCGTAGGGGATTAGGAAGAAGCAGCTCCTGCCTTTCCAGGAAGAGCCTTGCACTTATGTCCTTGGGCCAGGGGGCCTGGGCCAGGGGGTGCCCAGATGAGCTCGGGGAGTCCCCGGGCCCATAGCCTGGGACAGGGCAGGGGACAGGGCTTCCGTGGGGAAGGAGCCTGGAGCTGGGTGCAGCCACCTCCCCGTGAGCCCCAGGCGTCCCGGAGCACCACGCTCCCCAGGAGCCGGTGCAGGGCCCCAYGCCTTGAGCTCTTGAAATCCCGCTGGAGAAACATCAGTGCAGGGAGGAGGGAGAGGGCCGAGGCTCAGGACGCCTGGGCCTGATCCCMAGCTCCAGGAGGGGTCTGGTTACAGCTGGACGTGGTGTGGGGTTGGGATCCTGGTCCAGCGGGTAGGAGTCCGGCGAGCAAATAAAAGCATCGTGCGTTGCTGAGGGGCAGCTCCCGTCGCAGCCTCATTGATTCTTCAACTAGTTCAATAGTCACTCGCAATTGCCCGGGGGGCAGGCAGTGGGGGCGGGCAGCGTGTATTTGTCTGCATTACTGGTGTTACACTAGAGAACTGGCCCGCTCGGTGCTCTGTGGGCTCCAGCGCGCCGCCCCCTCTCCCGCTGCCCTCCTGCCCGTGGCGCCTGTGCTACGTGCTAGCCAGCTCCTGTATAATTGAAGGCCAGCATTATTTATTTAGCTCTCTCTGCTTCTGCTACCCCTGCACAAGTGCACATGCAGGGACGGTGGGTGCCGGCTGAGAGGTGCAGGGCAGCCCGGACAGGGTGCGGGGGGACATGCTTTGGGTCAGCTCCCGGCCTCCGGCTCCAGCCCCTCT
>NW_028186445.1:497873-505947 GCF_003343005.1 Rhea americana
GGGGCGGGCGCGCAGCGCGGCTCGGCTCGGCTCGGCTCGGCTCGCTGCGGCTCTGCCCGGCCCCGCGCCATGGAGATCTGGAGCAGCCCCGCTGCCTACGACGAGCTGAACGGGAACGCGGAGCAGGGCGGCGGCGCCGACCCCATCGCCCGCGAGCTGGAGGAAGGTGAGCCCAGCCCGGCTCGGTTCGGCTTGGCCCGGGCATTGCCACTGCCCTGCTCAGCCCAGCCCGGCTCGGCTCGGCCAGCGGCCGCCGGTGGGGTTGTCGGGCTGTGTGGTGGTGCCTGGTGAACCCGGGGAGTCCTGGGGGGCAGGAGGGCCCCGGCCCGGGCGCTCTGGAGGTCTCGGGGCTGGTGAGAGCCCCCTTTCTGCCCCCAAAGCGGGTCCCTGTGGCTCGGGGGCACTGGCCAGGGCCATGCTCCCCCGGCTGGGTCTGGGGGCCTGGCCGAAACCCCACTGGGTCTTGCAGCTGCCCCCCCACCCCCTGAGCGGGGTCACCCTTACTGGGGCTGCGTGTCCCCCCRAGTGTGGGGGCTGCCGTGCTGTGGGGCGTGGGTCCCCCGCCATGTTGTGCCACCCCCATCCTGCTGCATGGGGCGCCTGCACGTACGTACTTGCCAGCGCTGCGGCCCCCAGCGTCTCGCAGGGGCCTGCCACTCACTCACGCCTTAACGATGCTCATGCTCTAATTATTTCCAATTATGGCTCGGCAGCCTGACGAGGCGCAGTTGGGACCCCTGCGGGGAGCGAGCCCCTGTTGGGGAGGGGAGCAACGCCTGGGCTGGCCCTGCGGACGTGCCCAGGGGCTGGCGGGGCGGCAGGATGGTGCGTCCGGAGGGGGAGCGGGGGGGGGCATTGCCAGGGCAGCCCCCGGCGGGGGTGAGGCGGTGGGATTTGTGCAGCCGAGTCGCTCCTGCTACCCCACTTCATGTGTTGGGGGCGTCCGCGGTGGTGGGGGTCAGCGCAGCGGCAGGGGAGCCCCAAGCAGAGCCAGCACCCCTGCTGCAAGGAGGGGCCGAGGCATGTGCCAYAGGGGTGGCATGCGATCTGGGGCAAAGCGGGGAGCAAGCGTCGGGGKCCCACAGGGCCCTGGGCCTTGTGCTCGGTGCTGGCCACCTCCCGCCGCGCGGCTGCAGCGTTGCCATCTGGGTCTGCGCTCTGGCAGCCTTTGCAAGCACAGTTGGCAGGATCGGTGCTGGGGGCCAGGCGTCCCTGTCCCCACGCTGCCTCTGCACACCAGAGACCCAGATACCAGCGGGAGGGCTCTAGCTGGGGAAGAGCCCGCAGCGCCGGTGCACAGGCAGCTGCCTTCGCCTCTGCTGTGCTGCAGCTGGGGGGGAGCGTGGGGCTGCAGCAGCCTGGGCGAGGGGAAGTGTCTCGGGGCTGGGCTTGGCCCTTCCACTGCCAGGCAGGGGATGCGGAGATCCAGCCTTGCGCGGAGCCGGCGGGGAGCTCTCGGATAACCCGTGCCTGCTCYGTCCCTTTGCTCCTGGCTGCCAGAATGGGTCACGATTCGTATGCTGGGAGCCAGGCTGAGRACTGCTAACGCTCACTGCACTTGTGAGCTGGGCTGGACTGGRTCCCTGTGCTTCAGCTCTGCCTCGGCCAGCGTCTGCAGAGAAACTAGGGCAGCGCTGGCTAGGGGAGATTTGGGGGAGGGAGGCTGGAGACAGATTGGAGGTGACAGGGCCTCGCAGCCCAGCTCCGTGCAGTGCCACCGATTCCTATTTATGCCAGAGTTTCCCGCCTGGCTTTTTGCTGGAGATGTCGCCTCTGATCCCGTCTCTGCAACCTGCATTTTTCCATTCCCTCCTTCCTGTCTGTGTGATGTTCTGTGGCTGGGCTGGCATCCGTCCGCAGGCGATGGTTTCGGAGAGGGGAGCTCGGCATGCTTCCCCTCGCACTGAGGCATGGGCAAGGCAGGAGCACGGCCCGTTTGCTGTCCCGCTATTAGTGCCCGCCTCTGGCCGTGCTCCCGGTCTCTGCTCCGTTGCTCCAAGGCTGCTGGTGCCGTGCAAGTTAAGGGTCCTTCTCCGTGACCAGCACGGAGCATCTGTGCAGCCTGCGGTGGCCATTTCTGGTGTCCTCCCCCTGCAAGCCCAGACGGGACCGCGAGTGCAGAGGAGGAAAYGGTGGCACCGGGCAGGCGTACCCGCAGCTCGCTGCATCTGTCCTCTGCCGCTAGCCCAGCACAGGGCTGCCGGGGCGGAAGGGGAAGGCTAATCCGTCACCCTTGCTCCTGCAGTCCTGTGTGCTGAGCGGGTTGGCAGGATCACCAAGACCTACCACGACATCGATGCTGTCACCAACCTGCTGGAAGAGGTAGCGCTGGGTGTCTGCTCTGAGCACGAGCTCGGAGTGGGACTGTGGGGATGCGCTGGTGGGCAYGGGGCACCAGGGCTGAGCAGGGGGAGGCCCTGGGCTGATGCAGTCCTGTCCCCCGCAGAAAGAGCGGGACCTGGAGCTGGCGGCGCGCATCGGGCAGTCCCTGCTGAAGCAGAACCGGAGCCTGACGGAGCGCAACGAGCTGCTGGAGGAGCAGCTGGAGCTGGCCAAGGAGGAGGTAACGGGGTCCCGGCGCGGGGCGGCCGCGCGCCCCGTCCGCCGGGCCCTGACACCCCGTCCCGGTGCAGATCGCGCAGCTGCGCCACGAGGTCTCCATGCGGGACGACCTGCTGCACTTCTACGCGACAACGGAGGAGAGCGAGCCCGGCTCCGCCGCCTCCACGCCGTGAGTGCGGCGGGGTCCCCCCGGGGCTGGCGGSCGTGCCGGGCTGGCGGCCCCTTCCCGCTCGCGGGGCCGCCCCGTCCTGCCGCGGCGGCGGTGCTCAGCGCCCTCCCCGCACCCCCAGGCTGCGCCGGCGCGAGTCCTCGCCGTCCCTGCAGCAGTACTTCCAGTACGACGTCCTGCAGCAGAAGCTCAAGGGCCTGGAGGAGGAGAACCAGAAGCTTCGCCTGGAGGTGAGGGGGGACACGGGGCACGCGGTGGACTGTGCCACAGCCCCACTGTCCTCTCCATGCTGTCCCCACCCCACTTGCTGCTGGGAGCCAGTGCAGAGGGGWCCTGGGTGCCAGCTGGGGAGCCCTGAAGGGATTTGGCCGGCAATGGCCTCGGGGAGGCTTGTGCCAGCTGCCAGCTGTGCTCAGCCCCTGTCCCTCCGCCCAGGCCACCAGCATTGCCACCGAGACCTGTCGGTACGAGGACCAGGAGCAGCAGCTGATGATCGACTGCGTGGAGCAGTTCTGTACGTGGGCATCTCCCGCCCGGGGYGGCCCGTGGGAGCGCGTGGGGCAGGCGCGGGCCGGGCGGTGACGGCCCCCCGTGCCCTCCCCAGCCGAAGCCAGCCGGCAGGTCACCTACCTCTCCGAGGAGCTGGCCCGCAAGACGGAGGACACGGCCCGGCAGCAGGAGGAGATCAGCCAGCTCCTGGCG
The DNA here is from genome assembly GCF_003343005.1 of Rhea americana. Lineage (NCBI taxonomy): Eukaryota > Metazoa > Chordata > Aves > Rheiformes > Rheidae > Rhea > Rhea americana. The sequence goes on from NW_028186445.1 coordinate 501,307, forward strand.
CAGGTGGTGGACCTGCAGCAGAAGTGCCGCTCGGTGAGCACCCGCTCCCCGCGTGCCCGGCGGCCCCGGCCCTGTGCTGGGGGGCCGTGGGGCACGGCGCCCTGACCCGCTCCCGCCCGCAGTACGGCTCCGAGGTGGAGGAGCTCCAGCAGCACCTGGCCGCGGCCAGGGAGGCACATCAGCAGCTGCGCACGGAGGTGAGCCGGGGCCGGGGGCAGCGCGGGGGGCTCGCCCCGCGGCGAGTGCCGGCCCGGCCGCTGCCCTGAGCCCGGCCTGTGCCCCGCAGCTGCGGGACCTGCAGGAGAAGTACGCGGAGTGCGGCGGGATGCTGCAGGAGGCCCGGGAGGAGGTGAAGAGCCTGCGCAGCCGCAGCCTGCCCAACAGCACCGTCGGCCGCTACGGCGCGCCCAGCCTCCTGCCCCTGGTGAGCGCCGGGCCCGGGGCGGGGGGGGGCTGCACCGCGCCGGCGCCGCTGCCGTCCCCAACCCCCGTCCACCCCGCGTTCCCAGGACTCGCTGGCCGCCGAGATCAAAGGGACGATGAGGAAGGGAGCGGATGGCTGCTCCTCGGACTACAAGTGAGTGCTGGCGCCGGCGGTCCCCAGGGAGGGGAGGGCCGGAGGCGCCGGCTCCATCCCCGCATCCCTCCCGCAGGAGCTGCCTGCGGGTCTTCGAGACGGTGAAAGCCGTGAACCAGGCGGCCCGAGCGAGGTCGTGCTCCGAGTCGCCCCGGCACACGCCCGGCTCCAAGCAGCCGTCGGCCGCCCCCTCGGGGGGGGGCAGCACCCCCCGSACCAGCTGCTACGGCTCAGGCAGCGCCAGCCTGGGCCTGGAGCCCCCGGCGAGCGCCCGGTGAGTGCCCGGAGCGGGGGCCGCGGCAGCGCCAGCGGAGCAGCGGCAATAGCGCGGGCGTGGGGCGGTGGGGCAGGGTCCCCCGCCGCAGCGCCGAGCCCCCTGACGCCGCGCGCTCCGGCAGGGGCGAGGAGGCCGGAGAGGAGCGCGGGGCCGTGCCGCGCCGGCATGACCTGGAGGCGGCGGTGCAGCGGCTGTCGGCGCGCCAGGAGAGCCATGCCTCGGAGCGCTCCTTCTTCGAGACGGAGCGGGAGCACAAGCTGCGGCGGCTCAGGGAGGTGGAGAGCTCCAGCGGCTTCCTCACCCCCAACGAGAGCGTCGTGTCCACCGGCTCGGGCGGCTCCGAGCTCACCGCCGGCTCCGGCTTCTCCCTGGGCTCCCTCTCCTTCCTGCCCGACAAGCTGCAGATCGTGAAGCCCCTGGAAGGTGAGGGGGGGGGCCGGACGTGGCCCGCGGGGCCGTGCGGGAGCAGCCAGGGCCGGCGTTCCCGCGGTGCCGGCTGAGCCGTGGCTGTGCCCCCCCCCCCTCAGGCTCCGTGACCCTCCACCACTGGCAGCAGCTGGCGCGGCCCGACCTGGGCGGCATCCTCGTGCCCCGGCCCGGGGTGCTCACCAAAGACTTCCGGCAGCTGGACGTCGACCTGGAGGAGGTCTACAACTTGGACGACCTGGAGGAGGATGACGTGGACGCCGGCTCCTTCCAGCTGCTCCCTACCTCAACGCCTGCCAAGGGCAAGCAGCGCCCCGGCGGTGAGCGCGGGGCCGGGGGCAGGCGGGCGCGCGGCACCCGACACCCCCCGTGCTCCTGCCCCGGCTTTGGCTCTGCCCCTCGTGCTCCCCGCGCTTCCCCTCCTCGCTGTCCCGGTTCCCGGTGTCGGCCTGTCCCCCCGTCTGTCCGTCCCTCGTGTACGTGCTCCGTCTGTCCGACCCTGTGTGGTAGCAGCACGAGGGCATCTCTCCCGCGGCCCCGGCTGGGCCATGCTCCCGCCAGCACCCGGCTCCTCGCCCCGGGCGAGCCCTGGTCCAGCCGTGGGGAGAGGACGGGATGTCGGCTCTGACCCCYGTGCGGGATCACAACACCCTTCTCCAAGCAAAGGCTGCTCCAAAACGCGGCTGGACCCGGGGACCTTGGGGCTGTGCCCCGTGTCCCCGCTCGCTGCATGCAGATTCTGGCTGGCTGTGGCAGCTCGCTCCTTGCCGGGCTCCGGTGCCGTGTGCCCGGAGCGATGCTCTCTGCGTCTGTGTGTCGTCCCGCTCCAATAACCCCCTGTCTCCTGTCCCTTCCAGTGTTCCTCTCTGTTAACAACCTCCCCCAGACCCCGTCTACCTTCACCATCACCACCTGCCACATCCTCCACCCCACCACCGAGATCACCACGGTGACACCCAGGTAAGGCGCGTGGTCCCGCCACAGCCTGCCTCCCGGCCCCGCTCCCGCCGGCGCCCCGCTGGAGGAAGTGGCTGGCGCAGGGCCCCTGACGCTCTGACAAGCCCCCGACATAACGTGCACGTCCCCCACCCTCACTGCTGGAGCTGCGCCCATCGCCGTCCCCGGCAGCCGGGGGGAGCGCAGCCCCCCGGGAGGATGCTCAGGGGCAGGTTGTGGAGCGCTGCCTCCTGCTGCTTTTGGGGCTGCCGCACCTCGKTGGGAAGAAGGACTTGCTCAGCATGGACGGTGACGGACTCGCACTAGCAGGCAGCCCCCAGCTGGGGCAAGAGCAGCTTTCGCTCCGGTTGCTGGCAGGGAGGYGCCTTTCCTGGGAGCTGATACGGATTTTGCTGCTTCCTCTTCTCCCACCCTTAACCAGTGCTGGACAAGAGCTTTTCCCAGTCTGGAGCAGCGGAGGTGCTGGAAGCGCAAACCCTGCCCTCCGTGGGTGCCACACCTGTGCAGTGGGGCTGGGCCCCCCTTCCCTGCTTGCCGTTGTGCCTGTAGGCTGCTCGCAGCTTGTTTCCAGCCCTCCTGCTCCCCCCTCCCTGCTGCTCTGAGTGTGGACCTGGGGCTCCTGAATTAATGAGTGCAGTCGCCTGGCCCCARTGAGCCCCCGGCGTGAGGATGGGGCGAGCTGGAGTCCCCTGTGCSCCGTTAGGTGCTGCGACCGCAGCCTGTCCCCACCAGCCCGGGGGGAAGCATGGCCACAGCCATGTACCGGCAATGCCCTGCTAAGGGGGCTGCCCCATGCGAGCCTGGGGCTGGCGCAGGGGGTGTGGGGCGAGCTGTGGCCTTCGGGCGTTGCAGCCTCTTTCAAGGCTCGTTAGGTAAACGAGCGTGCGGGCAGGAGGAGAGCCGGTCCTTGTGCTGCTGGAGACGAGAGCTGGCCCAAGGAGCGCGCCGGCCCTGCTGACCCCCGCTTTGCTCTCTCCTCCCTGCAGCCTGTATAACACCGTCGTGCCTTCTTGTGGGCCCTTTGAGAGGCTGAGCGGCGGCAGCCCCCCGCCGGAGCCCGCGCGCCCCTGCCCGCTGGGGCTCGTCCCGCTGCTGCTGGCGCGGGGCATCTGCGCCTCGGCGCCGGGCTCCCCGCGGCAGGAGCGGCCCCCGCCCAGGAGCAGCATCTTCAGCTTGAACCTGGTGGAGAAGCTGCGGCGCCTGGGGCTGGACAAGGTGGTGGCCAGAGGGGAGACGTCCTACGCGCGAGGGGCGCGCGGCGACGGGCTGACGTGACGGCGAGGCGGCACGAGCTGCGTCCTCCACCGCGCTCGCTCCCTCCGTCCTCTCCTGTCCGCCGGGAAGCGGAGCCCCCGTTCCCGCAGCCCCGGCTCCCTCGGGGCTGCGCGGCTGCTCCCCGGGGCTGCGGCGGCTCCCGCGGCCCTGCTTGCGGTTTGTCTCAGGGAAAGCGCCCCGAGGTGCCGGGAGCCRTAAGGACCGTTCCTGTTCGCGCCCGGCTGCAGCGAGGGCGCCTGGCCGGACGTGGGTGCCCAGGGCGGAGACGGCTTTTTGCCGGCACTGGGACCTAGGGCAGCACCTGGGCTGTCTTTTAAAGAAACATTTCTTTTTTAAGCTCCTTTTCTCTCCAGTAAGTAGAAGGGGGGAGGAAAGCCTCCCCCGCTCCGGTGAAGCTGTGGGCGCAGTGGCCCATGCTACTCCGGGGTAGCTGGTGCCCGTGGGTTCGCTGCTGCCGATGCACCCTCGGCCCCGGCTGCGCCCCGCCAAATAAACGTGACCACATGAAGCAGCTGCTGTGTGCCGTGTCTGCAGCCACCCGGCCTTTCCCCTCGTGTCCCTGCCTGGTGATTCCTGGGGGAGCCGAATCTGGCCAGCTCCGCTCTGCTCCCTGGGGTGGGCTGGGCTCTCCCAGCAGGAGCAGCATCCCTGTGCTCAGCCCGGCCCCGGCGGAGCGAGGTGCCCTGTCTGCGGGGCTGGGCGAGCTGTGCCGATCSCCGTGGATGGGGTCACCCCGGGCATGCAGCCTTCCCCGGCTCTGCCTAGAGAAACTCCACRCAGCAGGGCTGTAGCTCCAGAGCTTTATTGCGGGACGATCCATGCACCGAGTGTGCTCGTGCTCTGCRCTGCAGCAGGGCCGTAGCGCCAGAGCTTTACTGCGGGAAGATCCACGCAGCGAGCGCGCTCGTGCTCTGCGCCCCCGGGCGCGCGTGGCGCGGGCTAGGCGGTGGCGGACGAGTCCTCGGCGCTGCGGCGGCCGAAGTCCATCCAGTCGGGGTAGTAGTAGTGGTCGTGCAGGACCTCGGCRCCGTGCACGTAGCCCTGCTGGGTGCTCAGCTCTGCGGGGGCAAAGGGGCCGCTCAGCGCCGCCCCGGCCCCGCGGCGGCGGCGGCGGCGGCGGGGCCCGGCG
>NW_028186445.1:507381-512563 GCF_003343005.1 Rhea americana
CATCTGTCTCTGTTCCTGCATATGTGTGTGTGTGTGTGTGTGTGTGTGTGTGTCTCTGCCTATATACACACACACACACACATGCGTGCGCATGCATGTGCGCAGGCACATGGCAGAGGGGGTGCCATCTAGCTCAGTGTGTGTGTGTGTGTGTGTGGGGGGGGGGAACTATGTATGTATATTGGTTTGCCCTTCCATATCCTATATCAGTACTCATACACCCCATGTGTGCTTGTACATGTGTGTGTATTCTTGTCTCGTGTGCATGCTCTCTCTCGCTCGCTGTGTGTGTTTGTGTCTTTATATACAAAACCGCAGTATACGCACAGATTTTATAAAATATACACACACACATATTTTTTTATATATATATATGTATGTATACGCACAAATATATATGCAGACACACATGTAGAAATACATATACACATGTGCACATGCATATATATGCATACATGAGGGTGACTTCATCCCCCCCCCCCCCGCCAGGCCTGTCCAACCTGTTGACCATTCCCCATCTGCCAGCCAGCCCTGATATGGCCTTCCACCTTCCAGCATCGATGGGTCCTCCTGCCCGTGTTTGCCCTCATGCCGTTGTATTTGTAGAGCCCATTTGTCTCCCTCCTTCAGCCCGATAAGCACCAGCGATATGCTCTGGCGCTGATGCATGCCAGGGTTTGCTCTCCGTTATGGTCCACAGCCCTGCGTCTGCGAAGGCCAATATTCGYGCTCTTTAAATAAACCCGAAACAAATGGGCTTTCAATGGGCAGGAAGGGAGCAGCGCACCGGCACCGCAGCAATCGATTGCTCGCTCTGGAGAGTGCTTTGCAGGGAGCAAACAAATTGTTTTGCAATTTCTGGCTTTTAATGCCTCAATAAGGGTCAAATGAGCCTCCAGGGCGATGGGTGCGTGGCGGTCGCTGCCTTGGGCAGCGCTGCTCGGCAGCCCCTTGACGCATGTTTGCAGCRTGAGCACCTGGGCCGGATCCTTCCTCCGAGCCCACCCGCAAGGCCAGGGCGCAGGCAGCTGCCACCTCCCCTAGCTAACCCGTACACAGGACAAGCATGGGGAGCTGCAAACAGAAAAAGCCGCAGAAATAAGTGGCTTTTCAGCACCTGTGCTGAACCRTGTCTCGCCCTGCACTGGGCTGCTGTAATTCGCACCAAGCCACCGCTGCGCTGGCAGCAGGAGCTGGGCTGAGGCAGTGCCTCCCTCTTGTGTCTGAACGKCTGCAAACAGGCTGGCAAAATGCAGCGGGGAGAAAAAAAAAACAGCTACATGCCCATGAGCAAGAAGTGCTCCCTTTGCACACTTTTAGCTCGCAGCAGACGTGGACTGTGAGTGTTTTGCAACGGGCTGAGGAGGGAGGCCAAACCCTCAGGCCCTGCTAGAGCCATTGGCACCCATGTGGCCTGGGACACGGACAAAGGATGCAAAAGATGGAGGATTTTTGTTGAAAAATATTGTATCATGATGAAGGAATGAGGACCGCAAACACTTCTCTGAAGGATTTCCCTCTTGCAAGTTTCTTTATCTTGGGTAGAGGTAGACCATTAAATCCACTTCAGTATTTTCAGGCATGCTGAGGTTTAGCTCATAGCAGCAGAGGCTCAGAGCTTGCATCCACTGAAGGGTGTTAGCTATCCACGGAAGGGAAAAAGCTACCYGTTGAAATCATTAGGCATAGAAAGCATCGAAATCCTAGCCCTGCAAAATGGTCATTAACTTAAAGAGCCTTTCACCTGCACTTTTAACTAGTTGAACTTAAAACTAGATTAAAAAAAATTCCTTAAAATTCCTGTCTTGCTCAGACAGTAAAATATTTGCTAGTATCAGGATGGAGAGTGGGTTATAGGGAGAAAAGTATTCTAGGAGGTAAATTTGAGGAGCAACTTCTGCCAAAGYGGAAACAGCACACCCTGAAGCACAACAGCCAGCCCAGCTGGTGATCTGCAGGGTGAGGAAACCCAGGCGCAACCTAGGACACACATGACCACATTTGTGCGTATCTGATGGCCTCAGCTCCCTTCCTACCCTCACAGTCTAAGTATCGCCTCCTCCGGCTAGTTAGTAGAGGATGTCTTTGGTCATGCTCTGCTGATTCAAGAGCCCTTAAGAGCAYGAAACTACCCCAGGAGCCAGGTCTTGTGGCCTCACTCACACACTCAGGGGAGACCTTGGAAAATGAGGGAAAAGCCAGGATCTAGCATGTGSTCTTCCACCAAGGGAGCACAGCAGCACAGATTCATCCCCTAACAGCTTCAGATGTTAAATTGCTGTGCTATATTTACTCTACACGGAAAAGTTAACTTTGTTCCACAACCTGAACTCCAGGACCCATGACCTCACAGCAATCACGGCCTTGCAGCCACAGACGTCGGGCAGCACGTACGCCTATCGCAGCGAGCGCACCAGCCTCAGCGCTGCTCGCATTCGCTCTCCTAGCAGCAGCAGCAGGCAGTGCTCTCAGTCACCTGCCTTCCCAGGGCATTCTCAGTTGTTTTGTGTAATTGCAGCAAATTTGTTTCCCAGAGCAAAGTCCCCAAGGAAAGTTAATGGCAGCTTTATAAAGCAAGCTGCGTTCCACCACACTGTATGAAAAACAGGTTGAAAGTCAGGATTATTTCACAGAAATAATTGAACAAACAAAACTCTGTTCCAAAAACGCAAGCGGTTTCCCATCAGTGCTCGGCGTTTCCATCACTGGTAAGCGAGCTTCTCCAAAATACACCTGTATTTGCAGCATGCATACTACGAACAGCTCCACAGCTACCAAGTCACCACTGCTGGGAGAGTTTCCTCCAGGCATCAAGGAAGGAAACTARTGGACTTTTTGCTTCTCACTCTTACAGATCTGCCCCAGAACACATTGTTTTCTTCCATAAAAGACACAGAACTAGATCCTGTTGTACACTACTCTGCTCTGAAGGAGTTTGCTGTCCTAGATTTCTTTATTCTTGCTTGCTCTGAAGCACCTAAGCTTGGACAGGTAAAGCTGCTTGAAGGGTTGCTCCAGAGGAAAGAYCCTTGACCAAGCATTTACTGAACACTGGTCAACAGATCCCCCTCCCTGCAGGGGCTGCAGCCCATCCTCTCACTGGCAGGAGGCAGAAGTGCTGACCATCCCAGCAAGACTTCCAGGAAAGCCACAGCTCCCGCAGGAGGACTAGTGAACTCCCTCTCCAGAAAGGGAATGACTCAACCCAAACACTCCCACCCACAAGCTGTTTACTCCAACTGCCGTCAGGAAAGGGGAAGCACAACACCAGTGYTGCTCTTTGCCTTCCCCTTCCTGCACATTGTCTCCCTGGGAAATACTCCTCAAGAAGTACAGCGCTTCCCCCTCCGCTGCACACACCACTCCACTCATTCCTAGGCTGCGGAGGGGCACACACTTACTTTACCATCAAGGAAGCCCCTGCAGGTTCTTTGTTTCACAGAAAGGAAAGCACCTTGGCTCCAAAATGCAATTGAATCCACCAAGCAAATGCTTTTGAAAATCATTTTTATTTAAATAAGACTTTAAATACATTACATAAAACATTAAAAATGAAACCAAAAATCTGTTACTTCACAGGGCATTAGGCAGCAGTTGCTAGTAACATGTAAGCTCTGCAGCTCTATCTACAATGATACTTGTTACATTAGTCCAAAATTGATCCCTTGTCAAAAGTTTAACCCAAGGTAAATGGTTCAAGTATGCTACCCCAGGATCTTTGGGCTTATGATACCAGTGCCTGGCCAGGCCTGAGTTCCAGACATCTGGCCTTGGAAGTCACTCTTCAGTTACTCTTCTTGTTCAAGATCCGAGTTTCCCCAAATCCTTCTGCCACCAGGAGCAAATACTGCCTAGAGGGAAGGTACYATCTCCCCATTCCATGTCACAGCTCACATCTGGTGCCTTATTCCATGTAGGACTGCAGTAGGCACCTTAAGTATTACTGCCCATTGAAAGGGAAAGGAAGCTGGACTGAGGAGAGATTCAGGCAGTTTCTGGACTGACATGTTGAGGCCCTTGACTTAACTTGAAACATCTGGTTATTTTTAACTTCAGGCTGGATAATGCTAAATGCCTGATTTACCTCTGTTAAATGAGGGACAGCAAGACGAGATAGCATGGGCTCTTGTCAGTTTATTACATCACTGAATTACACTAGTCCAGACTGAACAGTGGACCCAAGGTTGTTACATTACACAAACCGGCTGGTTTTAAACTTATGACAAGGGACAGATGGGATTTTCATGGTAAGGAAGTCTTCTCGCATAAAGCTTCAGTGACCCACAGGCACTTAAAACCCATGGACTTTCAGCTGGTCGTCTTTAGCCAGTCCAATCTGTAAAAAAGGAGATGTGCTTTACAGGATAAACTAGATAAGCCTTTGATCATCCATAGAGTTCACATTGCAGAACTGTCAAATTTCTGCCCCATCCAACATACAGCCAAATTGCCACACTACAACAACAAAACCCTGCTGGACACATTTTTACTCAAGCAAGAACATCAAGAAAAACACAAGAGGAGCTCTTCCTTCAAGAGTCTATTCTTTTAAGAAAATTAGAATCTACAGAGCTATTCATTAAGAGAGAGACTTATCTCCTGCTTAGAAATTAGCTAGCTGCACCACCATCCCACAACATCCTACCTCTACAAGGAACTGGCATATGTTCTTGCGCTGATCGCCCTGCAGTTGAATCACTTCTCCATATTCAGGGTGTTCAATTACAGTACCATTGCAGGCAAATTTCTAAAGAGAACGGTAAGAAAAGCAGAGAAGACTCCTTAGGATGACAAAATACAACACTAGCGCTAGCCCAGCCCGCAATGTCACAGCCCGCCTGGCCGGGAGCCTCGTGCCCCAGCGTTCAAAGGCTTTGCCTCCCTCCAGCGGTCCCGGGATGGTGGCACCCACCTTTTTAAAGGCCTTCACCAGTTTCTTTTTATCGTAGTCATCCGCAATGCCCTGGACAGTGGTGAGGGTCTTCCTGCCGTTCCTCTGCTGGATCCTTATATGGATGTAGTCCTCAGTGCCGGCAGGAAGCAGGTCATCACCCTTACTTGCATCAGCAAAGGGGTCTGCAGGAGAGCGCTCGCGTCACCGCCTCGCCCCGCCCCGCCGCCGCTCCCCCATTGGCCGGCCGGCCCGCCCGTCAGCGCCGGGCCCGCCCCCCCGCCGCGGCTG
>NW_028186445.1:513240-520657 GCF_003343005.1 Rhea americana
GGGGCTGGATCTCGGGGGGGGGGCGGGGGCGGCAGACCCCGGGGCTGGGCAGGATCCCTGGGGCGGGACAGGATCGCCAGGACGCTGCAGGATCCCTAGAGCGTTACAGGATCCCAGGCGTGAGATGGGCTCCTTGGGGCATTACAAGATCCCTGAGGTGAGATGATCCCCAGGGCATTACAGGATACAGGACCCTCGGGACATTACAGGATCCCCAGGGCGACACTGGATCCCTAGAGAGATACAGGATCCCTGGGGTGGGACAGGATCAGCAGGGCTGGACAGGATCCCTCAGGACATTACATGGTGGGACTGGATYCCTAGTATTACAGGATTCCTAAGGTAGAAACAGGATCCCTGGGGCCTTGACAAGATCCCYGAGGTGGGACAGGCTACCTGGGGCTTTGCAGGATCTCCAGGGCTGGATGGGATCCCCAGATTTTTGCCCCGCAGGGCATCTCCAGGTGATCGAAACACCCAGTAACCCCACTCGCTGCAGGAAGGTCACCCCGTCTCGTTCCCAGCTCGCCGGATGCTCGGAGCAGCCCAGATCCAGCCTTGCCAAGCTCGGTGCAGGCCAGTGTGTCAGCCCGGTGCTCCGCGGCTGCAGGCGTTCGCGCCAGGCTGCCTCGGCTGCCCAGTGTCCTCCCCGGCCGCTGCGTGGGAACAGCAAGGACGCGGCGGGGTCACGGAGAGCTGGGACCTGCAGGATGCTTTCTCTGCGGGCTCCAGCCTGCAGCACACCGGCTCTGGTGGGAATGCACTTGTGTAAATGCATGTTTATCACTCAGCTATCACCATGGTGACAGCCGTACTTTAAGCAAGTAGATAACCACACGCAGATAGAGATCAGGTGTCTGTGCTCTCTTTTACAAGAGTGCTTAGCAGGGAGATGCTCAGAGGACACCAGGGTGCTGCAGGATGGGATGTTCCCCAAGAAGCTTGAGGGCTGCAAGATGCTGAGAGGAAACTTCCAAGGTATCATCTAAATCCACCTGAAAAGCAAGGGGGTTTTCCTCAAACACATGATGCAACTCCTGCTGTGCTTACTACTTTGCAGATCAGGTAGTCAGGTCTTACTTAAGTCCTCCTTGCAGTGCAAACTCACTTGTGCAGCTTGGCCAGTATCAGCCTATCACCTCCCTGGTTCCTGGTTGTGCTGGACAGCCGAGGAGATCACTGTGGCCTCATGCAGCACCATAACCTTGAGTATTAGAGCCGTAACTCCAGACAGCTCGTCCCCAGCTTCCTCCCCCACCTCACCACACTGGAGCCAAAAGTACCTGCTCCAGGACACTCACTGTAAATAGGGTCCCTYGTTTTCCAAAATGCGGACCAGCATTTCTGCAAACAGCTTACTGGGCAAAGCTGCCTTTTGGCTCCTCCAACCCATGTGCCCTGATCGCTGGTCAGCAGGAATTGGCCATCTCAGATCGATCCTGTCCTTGAAGCCTCGTGGGGAAAAATGTAACTGAAAATACTTCACAACCAGATGCTTTTAATCCTGCTTCCAGGTCCTTCTAATTTGGGGGCTTGGAGCCTGGACCTCAGCGTTCAGTACTAGCTGAAAGCAGATTCGTAGCTTTTCTGGTGCCTAACATGCAGCTAAAACCCCCTCACAAATTGACAAGCGTCTCCCAGCACTGGTTCAGCACGACACAGAGCGGAGGTTGCTTGCAGATGAATGTCACATCCAGCTCAGAGATGTATTACATGTTCTAAAAATACACTAAAACCTCAGATATGAAGAACAGTAAATCTCCTACACAATTCATAGGGTCAAAAGCCATACAGATCCAGACAGAGCATAAACTCTCCTCTGGGAGCTAGTTAAAAATGAACAAAGAGCTGGGGTATTGCCCCCAGTGAGACGTGGATCGGTTGCGTTGCCTCTGTCGTGCTGTGGGTTGCTTATCCTGGAGCTCATCACTTCCCTCTATATCCCCCGTGTCCTCGGCTTTCGGTGTGGACATGTTCCTGCTGTGCATTTGAAGGCATCTCTGAAGTACCGTGCATTTTGCACAAATTACTGGTGTCTGGGTGTGCTGCCCTCTGTGGGTCCCGGGAGCTATTGCATGATTTAGATGTTGCATCACTCTTGGGGGCTTTTATTTAAGCTATTAAGCAAATTATTTTTCTTGCACTAAGTAGAAGGAATCATTTGCTTTGGTGTATTTCAGTGTCTCTCTGGTGTATCTAAAGCATCTGCCACTTTTCTATGTCCTTATGTGATAAGTCAGTTGGAGAAGTGGCTTAAATTTTCATTAAAGTGTGAATTCGCTCCACAACCATCACGACCAGATGKCTCTTCTGTCCCTGCTATCTGATCAGATTTTCCATACCAGAAAAGGAACCATCTCAAGCAGCATCATGGTGGTCCAGACATCGGAGAAGCAATTAGACATTTCCAGTGTGTCTTCCTACTGGAGGCATTTCAAAGACCCCACTGCAGCAAAGGGGCTGTTCATGGTATTCAGTGCCAAAAATTCTGAGTGAGTCATTGGGGCCTCCTGTCCGGTGTCTGCCGACCGGTCTCATGTCCAAGCCAGGCTGCTCCAGACGTCCCCAGAGAGGCAATTTGTCAGCGGCGCTGCAGGGTCACAGCACCCAGCCACCACGTACATGTCAGGCATCACCACTGGTGCAAAACCATCAGACAACAACAGACAAAACACTTCCCTGTTTTTCCCACCGGTTTTCCACCCTGCCCCGGCTGAGTGGCCCCTGCTGTCCCAGAGCTGGCCTGGCACGGGGCTGAGCCCCTGCACCTGCTCAGCGCCCAGCCCGGCGGGCCTCGCCGCCTGGGTGAGGCGCCTGCTCCGAGGGAGATGCTTGTCCCGGGCTCCCCGCGAGGTGGCAATGCTGATCTCCCGAGCGAGAGCAGTTCCCTCCTCGCGCAGCACTCCGGTTGCTGCAGGATCTTTGATGCTCGGGACGTGGCAAATCTTATACACGCTATCTGGGCTGAAGACTAGCTCTGCACACAGGGAAGTCTCTGCGCTTGGGGGCACGGCAAGATTTGCTTCAGGGTTACCGCTGGGAGCACACAGGGCCCCGAGCAGCTTMTCTCCCGTGACAGCTGCTCTGTTGTGCCCCAAATCAAAGGCACAGCTCTGCAGCCATGGCTTAGGCAGGGGCTGGCTTCCAGGAACAGGCTTGTCCATCAGCAGAGAGCGATGCACACAGACTGTTGTGATGGGAAAACGTGCTGATGGAGAGGGCAGGGACTGCCCAGCATTGATGCAGGCCAGCATGGCCCTCAAGAGGACACTGGCAGCATGACCCAGCCTGTGGCAGCAGTTACATAGGTCCACCTATGGCAGGATGCTCAAGGTGCTCCTCATGGGGCGAGCAGTCCTGCTCGGTTTGCTGCAGGTCTCCCCCATCCAAGCCTGGCAAGGCCAAGAGCACATCAGTGCTTTTGGACAGGAGGTCATGCTGCCCCTCCAATACACCCAGGACATGYAGCAGGGAGAAAAGAATTACCCCAGCATTTTGCTTTTCTGGTTCTCCCACAACTCAGAAAYGCCCTCCAGGCTGGGACATTCCTAGAAACCAGCTTTTCTCCTCTAACATCCCCTATGCAACTGCACAGATTGGGTTCAGGATGAGCTGGATGCTTGATGCGCTCACAGCCTTTGATCCCATTAATCAGTGACGGCAGCACTGGCAGACGTTAGCCCTGATGATTGACCTGCTCCTGGGAAATGCTGAGGCATCACTGGGGCGAGCTCAGCTGTCATGGGGCCAAAGRCAGAGCAGGGAATCCCCGACTGCTTGCTCAAGGGCCACCTTCCCTTTCTGTATGTATTCCTGGCAATCCATGTTCCAAAGCTCAGAAATCCTGGAACTACACATGCTCAGCTGCCTGCTGGGGCTCACCAAGACCCAGCCCCTAGGTCTCCAGCTTCTCCTTAGCGCATGAATTCAGCTTCTTTTCCAGCAGTGCGCCACAGCCATATCTCACACACCTGCAAAATAGGTAAAAGCTTTCAGCTGCAGGGCTGCGGTTAAGGAAATACAACTAGTGCTGGTTTATTACCAACACTGCTTTCTGAAAGTGTGTATTCAGCCCTCCCAGATGTCTTCTCCTCTCTTTGCTGGTGCCTCCATCAAGGGACCGCAGGGGTTGCAGCTTGGCCGGATGCGTTGCAGCAAGAGGCTGCCTCTGGGCACGGGCGCCGTGCTGCCCGCTCCTGCGCCTTGCTGCGCCGCACGGCTGCAGCCCATCGCACCGCCAGCAGCACCATGCGTGGCCGGGACCCACTCGGGGTCCGACTGGGGATGCCGGTGCTGCGGCGCCGTCCCAGCAAGGGCCCGGCACAGCCACGGGGCGTCAGCTCAGCCCGAGCGCCGTGGCCGTGCAYGCTGCACGAGCCCTCGGTGCATCTGAAGCTGGCGGGCGCTGCAAGGCTCCCGGGTGTGGGGGGGGCCCCGGAGACCCCACTGCAGGGGGTCCCACAGTGGGAACTCGGGGCGTCTCGGCCCTGTCAGGGTGTCAGGGCGGACGGGTGCTTCTCCCCGCAGCCAGGGGCAGGAGGACGTCTCCAGCTGGGTCGGGGCCTGGGCGACGGCRGCAAGGGGCTGCGACCACCCCGGGGGCTCGCGGGAAACCCCGGCGCCCCGGTGCTGGGCTCTGCCCTCCCCTGGCAGCCTCCCTGCGCCTTTCCTCTGCCTCGCCTCGCCCGGCTGCGAAACCTCTCCTCTCCGCGAGGTGCCAGGAGAGATCTAAGCTCGGGGCTTGGCCCAGTGCCGCGAAGCTCCCGGGCTCCAGGGGAGGCACCGGCCGGGCCCGCGGCCCTGCTGCCCCCTCCTCCTCCCAGCCCGTGGCGGGACCCAGCTCCCCGCAGCTGCTTGGAAGCAGGTGTTGTCCGTCTGTCCGTGTTCGGGGCTGGCCCCAGCGTGTCCATCCGGCGGGTCAGTGCGGCGGTGCCGGGGGGTGTCCCAGGGAGGGTCACCCTGGGGGCTCTCCTGCACCTGGGGCAGGGCCTGGGGGTGCCGGGGCTTCCTGCACAGAAGGGGCGTGAATCCCGCTGCTGCCATTCCCACCGGACGGACACGGCCTCTCCTGCACCGCTGGGAACCCCTGGGGAGGGTCCGGCCCTGTGCACACGTTCAGCACTTGCATTGCAGCAAAGGCATTAAACAAACCCCCAAACGTCCGGGCTCACCGGAGCCAGGACAGCCCCAGCCCTCGCCTGGGCCAGCGTCAGCTGAGAGCAATGGCCGAGACCGGCAGGGCTGTGCCACCCTCGGGCTGTGACGCCCGTCCCCACACACGCCCCAGGACACYGGGATGCAGCAGGTGGTGGCGGTGGTCACCCCGCACACGCCTGGGTTACAGCCCTGCTGGGTCTGGGGACAGCCGAGTCCCCTGGCATGCGAGGACGGAGACGTCTCCAGGCCCCTCTCCCTCCCTGCTTAGCGTCGGGGAGCAAAGCCGGGGGGATTTTCGGAGGTGCCCAGATAGGGTGGCAAGGGCAGCTTAGGGACTCGGAAGAGCCGGGACAGGGAGAAGCATGATGGGTTTTTGCGTTCGGTTTTCCCCGGGGAAGGACGGGAGCGAGGCCTTGCTGGCACGGGGCGCCGCGAGCGAGGGCTGGCTCAGAGCCTCGGCGTGGGAGCGCACCTGCAGCGCCGGCCCCGCCAGCAGCCGCGCTCGCCGGCCCGCCRCGGCCTGTTCCTGCACGCCGGCGACGTGCCGTTGCAGGGCACGGCCCCTCGGCTGCATTTTTCCACAACTCGGTCACACCGCCAGGCCCGAGAGCTGCTCCAGGTGCCGTGGAGAGGGGCCGAGGGGGCCGTGGCTCCRCTTCCCTCGCCGGGCGCAGCGGTGTGCGGAGGGGCCTCTGCAAGGGGCTCCGAATCCTGCTGGCTTCTGCCCCTGCGGATGCTCCGGGGGCGTCCTGGGCCGAACGCTTGGGCGCAGGTTCCCGGCTGCACGGGGARCCGGGCCCCGGAGAAATGCTCGGGCAGGGGGTGCCGGGCGCCGGCAGCCCAGGGCTCGGGGCGACGAGCTCCAAGCGCTGCCCGGTGCCAGCCCTGGCTCGGGTGCTGCCTCCCCCTCGGCGTCACCGCCCGCCYGGCCGAGCCGCAGCCCCTGGCCCCGAGCCGGAGGGAGCTCCGGCCGAGGAGCGACCCGGGGAAGGAAGGACCTTTGCTGGAGGGCTGGCGGGTCCGGCGGGGCCGTGCAGCCCGGGCTGGGCCGCCTCGTGGGATGTTCACGGCAGGGCCTGCCTGCAGCGGGCTCACGGTTTGCACAAGCACCGGGAAGGTTTCTGGACCCGGGAGGGCCCGGTCGGGGCCCTCTCCTGCCTGCACAACGGTGCTGTGCCGGGCTGCGGAGGGCAGCGGCTCCCTCCTCCCGGGTGGGGCGGCCCCACACGCAGCCCCGTGCAGCTGACCCGGCAGGGCCTCCGCGTCCCCCCTGCCCCTGCCCGGGCAGGAACGCAGCCCTGCCGCTGCCAGCCCGGCTTGCAAACAGCCAGGGCGTCTGCTACGGGGAGAGGGGAGCTGGGCTGGACGCACCTCTCACTGCCACGGGGGGGAAGGGACAGGGCATTTTGGGGGCAACCGCTGCAGAAACGAGGAGTGCGAGGGAAAGCCGGGCTGTCACCCGGCCACCGGCTGCGGCAGGGAGAAGGGGCAGGTCGGGCTGAACACCTTGGTCAGCGTCTCGCTCCGGCTTGCATCTCGCTGACGAGGCAGAACCCRAGGGCGTGAGCACCGCCGCCCCGCGCGCCCGGCCGCCTCCCTGCCCGCGCCCAGGCACACTCATCCCTGCCCACGCACAGCAGCGCCCCGAGGGCCAAACAGTGGCCACGGGCCAGCGCTCCTTCCCACGCGGCTGCCGGGCCCGGCCCTGCCCCGGCACCGTGCCCACGGTGCCTCTTGCAAAACACCCGTGCGCGGCTCCCACCCGCGCCTCCCTGCCCAGCCGCCGCGGAAGCCGCTCCGGGGTCCCGGGTCGGGGTGCAGGCCAGCACGGCCGGGCCGGCTCCGGGGCCGAGTGCTCGAGCTGCTGGCACTGCCCCGGGAAGCTGCAGGCTTCACCTTGAGGATTCAGCCGGAGACCGGCTCGGCCACRGTCCCTTTTTCCGGCTACCAGGCAGCGAGCAGAGCGCACGTCCCCCGAAACCGCGGGCAGGGAGGAGCCCGCCAGCGCGTTCCCACGCCCCGGCGCCGCCGTGCCCGGCTCTCCCGCGCCCCGGGCGGCTGCCGCCGCTTCGCTGCCTGATTAGGAAAGCGATTGCACCCTCCTGCTTGCGAAACGCCCCGGCCTGGGAGCCCTGCTGACGCGGCCCGTTCCCAGGAGCTCGCGGAAGTGTGCGAGGCCGGAGCAACCCCTCGGCCTGTCTCCCCCGGCCCGACAGCCCCGCGCTCGGAGCCGGCGCTGCAGGGGTGCGCGCGGGGCGGC
>NW_028186445.1:520972-523008 GCF_003343005.1 Rhea americana
CAGCTCGGGGGCATCAGGAATTCGAGCCCTTACCCAGCAGCGCAGCAGCCAGCAGGGCCAGAGCGGCTCCACTGGGGCTCGGTGCGCGTTAATGGYAGTAACGGGCTGTTGGTGTCGCAGGGACCGTCGGCTCCCCGCTGTTCATGGGCAGACAGAAGTGCCCTGGGCTGAAACGGCCCCTCGGCCCCAGAGGGAAGGGTCTAAGGAGCCGTCCTGTCCCGCAGACCCCGGGTGCCGGCCCCCAGCTGCCGAGGGGGCTCCGGGCTCCTCGCAGCAGCAGGAGGGACGGCGGCGCAAAGCCCAGCAGCTCCCCGTCCCTGGGGCCCGGCTGCAGCGCTGCGCGAGCCCGGGAGGCCCGGCCAGCGCCTGGCCGTGCCGCATGGGGAGGGCGCGAGCCCCCCGGAGCCGGCGGGGCCTCTGCAGCTCCCGGGAGCACGGGGCCGGGGCTGACGGACCCCGCGTGCCCTCGGCCTCCCCGGCCCTCGCAGGTGGAAAGTTACTGCTCAGCAACYGTGTGATGGGAAAGCTGTTTGGCAGGCGCGGTGCGGGAGGAACGCCAGTCCTCTGAAGTCCCTGTAATTACCGCGGRCAGGTTTCAGCTTGGAGCGCGGGGGCCACCCCAGCCCCGGGCGTGAGAGCCAGCGAGGGGATGACGGAGAGGAGCGTGCGTGTCCGCTCCTGCCCGGGAAGGCGCCGGGGCTGACTCATCGGGGCGTGGGGCGGCACGGCTCAGCTCAGCTTAGCTCGGCACAGGCGGCAGCACCCCTTGGCCAGGGCACTGCTGCACGCAGCCAGCCCAGGCAGCGCTGGGGTCCTCGAGCCTTGGCATCCCTTGGGCCGGCRGAGCAGCTACCCGCTGCCCTCATCCGGGGCACTGAGCCTTCCCTGTGCCGGAGCAGGCGGCATCCTGGCCCCCAGGGCCCCTGGGCTGGGGGTCGGGGGGGGCATCTCATGCTGGCTCGGCCATGCACAATGCCAGCAGGGTCTGGCCTGGCCCCTTCCCTCGGACGTCCTGGCCCCGAACAGCCCTGCAAGCCCCAGCGTTTGCCTCCCCGGGACGTCGCCGCCTGGGCCYGTGGACGTATGCAGAGGCCGCAGTGCCTCGGCCGGTGGGGAGCAGGGTGCAGGGGCTGCGTGCCGCGCTCAGCACCTGACCCACCCCGGCTGCACCTTGTGCAGCTGCTCAGCGGGAGCTGCAGCGGTGCACGGGGCCGGAGCTTGGCGTGTCCCTGGACRGGAATTGCTAGGGAAGGAGCCTGGCTCTGGGCCTCTGCATGCTCCCGCCGTGCAACGATGTGGTTGGTGACCTGCAGCCTGCGCGCGTGGCCGAGGGGCTGTCACGTGGGGCAGAGCAGGGGCAGCAGCCGCAGAAGCCCCRCAGCTCCCGGCTGCGTGGGGGACCGGGGGCTGCAGCAGCCCGGGCGTCCCAGGGAACGTTCCCTGCAAGCCTTGCGGCACAGCAAGCAGCGAGCGGGCCGYGAGCCGGTGCTATGTGCAGACATGCGTGCACACGCTTGTGCACACGTGTGCATGTGCTCACACGCGTGTGCGTGCTCACTCTCCTCCGCAGGGGGCCAGCTCTGCCCGTGGGRCGGCGATGTCCTGCTCCAATCGGCGGCCTGGCCTCCCTGCGCGGCACCCAGCGAGGTGCCACCGGCGCTGGCAGCGGCCGTGGAGCGAGGGGCGGGAGCCCCCCGCCGCCCTCGCCCCGACGGGGAGCCCCGACGTGAGGCGCGGAGCCTCCCGGGCGGCGGCGGTCCCTGCCCTGCCTCCCGCGGGGTGCTGGCAGCGCGCGTGTCCGCGAGCCCGTGGGGGCCCCTCGCAGGAAAGGGCGCCAGCGCGACGCGGGCCGCGGCCCGATCCGCCAGCCGAGGGCGCCCTTGCGCAGCGTTTGCACCGTCCGCCGCGGCGGCGCCCCGAACGGCCCCGAACGGCCCCGAACGGCCCCGAACGGCCCCGCGCGCTCCAGCGCCCCCGAAACGCCCCTGCACTTGCCTGCACCCCCAAAACGCCCCCACCTGCCCCAAATGCCCCCG
>NW_028186445.1:523329-531386 GCF_003343005.1 Rhea americana
TGCCCCAAATGCCCCTGCACACTCCAGTGCCCCGAATGCCCGTTTGCGTTCCAGTGCCCCCAAAACGCCCCCGCACRCCCCAAGGGCGACCACGGGGTGCTGGGTGGGCAGAGGCTGCGGGACGCAGTGCCACCGAGCACCTCGCTCGTGGGCAGAGAGGGGCAGGCCGGGCCAGCCAGGGCAGCAGGGCACTCCAGAGCATCCCATCATCGCAGAACTGGGACACAACCCTCAGCCCTCCYGACGCGTGGGGCGCACTGAAGCAGCGGGTCCCAAGAAGAGCAGCTGGAGGAGACCGGGGCGGAGGAGCACGGACCGCTTTCCCACGCCCCGCACCTCGCYGCCCCGGCTGCGGCGCTGGAGCTCGCCGGGTCCCGCACGCTTCTGCCACCGCAGCRCCGTGCAGCGAGCAGGGGGAGCAGCCTGGCTCGCAGACCGCTGCTGCCCGGGCACGGGGGGCAGCGGGGACCGCCCGCGCGGCCGGCCACCCCCGCGCGGACCCCGCCTCGCTGGACCCTGTCTCCACAGCAGGGTGCAATGCCATGGGGATGAAGTCCTGGCACCAGCACGTGCTCCCCCCGGCACGGACTGCCTTGAACACAGCTAACTGGGTTAAAAAAAAAAAGAGAGAGAGAGAGACACACACAAAAGAGAGCTTGTTCCAGAGATGAATCTCGTAATTACTGTTGCTGATCAGGGGATCAGCGGTGCTGCAGGCAGGAGCAGAGCGGAGCTGAGCGCCCGCCCGCCCGCYCGGGTACCCGCCTCCTGCCAGGCGCCCAGCTGCGAGGCCTTTTGCAATTCGTGCACAGAAAATCATTAGTGCTCCAAGGCGGAGCAGCGCGTGTCAGCCGGGAGCGCTGCAGGGCACGGCGCGGGGGCCGCTGGCGCCCGCCTGCGCACGGGGAGCAGGCGCGGGGGCTGCCGGCGCCGGTCCCGCGGCCGCACTGCGGGGTTGTGAACCCCCGGGAACCCCCTGGGAGGCACGAACTGCTTCAGCCTTGCTAATGGCTCCATAAAACCATGTGCCAAGTGTGGATTAACAAGCGGCTAAGTAATTACAACCGTGGAGCAGCTGCACTGCTCCCTCTCTTGCTAGTTCCCAGGGGCTGCGTGGCCCCAGGGGGCATCTGCCCTCGCCCCAAACCCACGGGAGCCGCCGGAGCCCCCAGCGAGGAGCAGCAGCCRGGGAGTTGGCAGGGGCAATGCAGGACACATCACACCCGACCCGAGGAGCCAGAAAGATGCTCCGGGCAGATCGTTTTGCTTCCTGTTGGAGGTTTCTCTGGGCCCGGCCTTGGCCCAGAGGAGCTGGAGTGCCCGGGCGCCAGCGCCGTGGCCCAGGGAAACCCCGCTGCTGCCCGGACCGGGCCGGGCCGCCCCCCCGCAGAGGCGGCCGAGCTCCGGGCTGTACCCTGGGGAGGGCTCTAGCAAAGTGCAGCCGCAGGGCTGCGGACCGAGAGCTGGAGCCACTGCTTCTTAGCACCAGTCGGCACGGGAAACCGCGCGTGCAGCTGCCCGGCTGCCCCGCCGCGCTCGGAGGAGCTGGGAGCAGTCAGCAGACGGGGCGCGATCATCTTTCCACACTAACAAAATGAGAGGTTAGGAAATCCAAGAGCTGCTTGTAATYTGGAAAATACACTGAAAAAAACCCCAGGGGGAACTCCAAAGGCTGGAGTTYGCTGTAGAGGTACACAAACTCCTGAGGGCTCGGGAGCTTGCTCCTCACCCTCTCGCCTTGAGTGCAACAAGCGCTGGTGCGTCGGGCGGCGCGGGGCAGCTCCGCGGGCCGAGGGGGGCTCGGGGCGCCGGCATCGCCCGGCAGGCGAGCAGTGCCAGCACCTTGCTGTGGCCTGGTGCTCTGCAAACAGCTGGGGGCACCGGCCAAGCTGAAGGAGCGTTGCCCTCTTCCTCGAGAAGAAACCGGCCTCTGGGAGCCCCCAAGGCAAGGCGGCATTAGCCCAGGACTGCCTCGTGGAGGCTGTCTGCCTGCAGGTCCAGAAGGCAGAGCAAAGCCCTCCAGCCCGCGGGCTCCCTTACTGCCTGGGGCCGTCCTACAGCCGGAGGGGACGAGGCGGTGGCGGCCTCGCTCCCCTCCATCCCGCCGTCAGCACAGCTGGCAGGAGGGCAGCGAACAGGGCGGCCTCAACGCGTCGCCCCGGCTGCTGCCCCGCGCCTGCCCCGGGGCGAGTTTCCCTTGCTCGCAGGCCGCGAAGCTTCCTTTCATGGTAACAAATCTGGGAGCACATTTTTCCAGGTGATGCGTGGGGGCTGCCAGGACATGTCCCAGCAGACAGTAAACAAACAGCAGCGGAGAGACAAACAGAGGCAGCATATTTCTCTCCACACCTTGGTGTGTTTATCACCCATCCTGCTGGTGGTCACACTCACACCGCAAAGCTGTCAGCAAGGGTAGAGCCTGTGCCTGCCATGCCTTGACGTGCAAGAAACATCTTTCCCATGGCTGTGTCCTTYGGCTGGTTTCTGCTGAGCTGTGAGCTGCTCTGAAAGGCACTCAACAGAAGCTGGCCCACAGGGGAAACCCAACGACTCCTAATTAGCTTTTATTCATTGATGAGGTGAGCGTAACACGCTGCCCCTGGCCTTTTCATACCAGCCCTCGCCGCGCTGGGTTACTGCGTGCACTGCTAGTCCACTTCTACCGTATAATTTAGCTTCCTTTCGTATGCAGACCGGGGGAGTTTGGTTCAGCATTTTCCCCCTGCAGCATACCTGAGGAGAGATAGCATCTATGGCAGCTTCTTGCTGGAACAAGCAAGATGGATACCATCTCCTGAACATTACGATGCTTTTTTATCTCAAGGGAATTTATTGCAAGTGTTTAAAGAGAGCCTGGGAGACTGAATTCTTCTGGTAACTTATACAGCAGCTCAAGTGGTGCAGGCTCCTCTCACCTACATGAGTATGTCCTGTCGCCAAGAGCCGGCACAAGCGCGAGGGGAATGCTGTGCTACGGGCTTCTCGCCGAAGAGCGGGACCAGCTCCGGGGGTGCTGCTTTAGGAGCTTAGCCAGAGGTCAGGGCAGCAGCTGGCTGGCAAGAACACTGAGCTGCAAAGATCAGAAAACCCTGATCTTGCAGGACAGTCTCCCAGTCCAGATCTCTTCTTAGGCTCTTCTGTGTCAGCTGTAATAAAAGAGCCTAAGCACGGGCTGAGATCATGATCACACAGAAAGAAGAGCCATAAATTCAAGTATTTCCTGCCTGTGGGGCTGTGGCAGGGCTTTGCCTGGTTTTACGGCAGTTGTCACCTTCAGGCTGACTAGTACCTTGAGCTAAATTGTGGGAGTGACCTGAGCATGGGGAGAGAATTCACAGCACKGTCTTTGGCACACGTGAGGGGCTCAGGGCCAGCGTGGGAAACGCCTTGAGCCAGAGGGTTCTTGCTAGAAGTCACAACATGAAAAAGGGAGCACATCTGGAAGGGCTCAGAGCAGGGGTGGCCAAGGAAGAGCTCCTGAGCATAGCTCCCACACGAGGCTCTGCCGCGGGGCTGTTGGGTAATCCCGGCTCCCCAGCTCTGGAGGGAAGTGGGCCAGCAGGGAAAGCTGATGTTAGCAGTGCCAGATTGCCCCAGGACCAAGCTGCCAGCGAGCACGGTTGCCTGCATGCTCTGCAGAGACACCGCCATTTGCCATCAGTGGGTTGCTCCCAGGTCCCCTCCTTTCCCCCAGCTCTCTAAGGGACATGGTACATGTACATCTTGGCCATAGGTAGATTTTGGGATGCAGCTCTGAGAGCCAAAAATCGAAATCCGAAGCAAATCAATTCTGCTGCTGTGCTGCCCAGACGCTAGAGCCCTTGACTAAGGCGATCGGGGTGCCATTTCCGACTAAGCTAGCTCCCAGATGGTCACGTGGAAAAGTCGCACCACCTCTCCGGCACGCTGCTAAACACAGAGAACATGACTCTCCATTAAGTCCTTGAGATCTAACAGTGTTGTAGATAAAGTGTTATTATTATGTCCTTCAGGGAACAGTTGAAAGAAAGGAGGCACATGAATAACCAAGGGTGAGGTTCTGAGAACATCTTAGTAACTAGAAAATCACTTAAGTACATTAGAATGTGGAAACAGCCACAGGGCCCACGGCAAGGAAGGAGATCACCATAGGAGAGAAATTACTAAAGGGTTCCTAATCCTTACTATTCTTTTGCTACCTCACAGGCACCTCTGCTAAAAGAAAAAGCAATTTCAGTCATCCCTGAGCGACCCCCCCAGGCCTGGCAGCAGGTTGGGTGTGCCATTTTCCTTTGTGAACTGCAAGGCTGGTGCCGTGTCAGTGAAAGGCTTTTATTTTTTTCCCAGGAAAAAATGAAACAGTGTAGCATCCCCCTTCCTGGTTCTTTGATGCTTTTTCACGCCAATACCTGTCCGGATCTATCACTGTAATCACTACACTCAATCCCTTAATAATGCGATACAGGTGTGGCTATCTGGATGATTGCATTGCCTCATCCCCGCACATCTCTTCTGGGTTGTCCTGCTCAAACCCTCCATTTCCCACATGCTCCTGGTGCTCCCGCTTCTCACTGCAGCGAGCACTGCGCTTTGCCCATTGGTACTTTGGGTACAGCCGATGCTGGCCCTGCTGAGTTACACAACCATTACTGTTTCGCAGCCGCAAATTTGTAGGAAAGAGCRTATCTGCTACCTACAGGCATGAATATGTGTTCATCATATTCTTCCCATCAGATTTCAGTTTCAATTCCTTATACTTTATTTAGCCTATCTAAGTATGAAAGAACGCCTCAGCAATGAGATAGYAGGAATTGTGGCACAGAGGTTTTCAGCTTCTACAAACCGTTTGGAAGTCACAGCTTGCTTCCGTGGAGTTTGTGGAACGTTACGTAGCAAAGCAAGGATTGTCAATAAGTTTAAATTCATTATACAGGTGCTATTACAAAACACTAGGCTTCTGCAGCATAACTGGGTTGAAAAATGTTGTTGTAGGGATTTCCTGATCCCTACAGAGATTCACCCAAGATCAATACATAAGCAGAAATTACCTGAGTTTCTTCTCTTTTGAACTACAGGATTTCTGCCAAACACATTATGCTACACAAATACTGCCAGGTCTGTGCTTGTCCTGGGATAGAGGTCCTGACTGGAAAACTTCCAGCTGGCTTTGGATCAGCCCTATATAAAGATTATGGATGCACAGGGCTTTCATTGGCTTTAAACTAATTTAAAAAGCAGATAAATAGATCTGTAGGATTTTCCTGATATAAGACACTTGCAGGCGACTCAGCGTACCGCAGTGGGTTCACCTGTGCTACGAGAAGCGGCTGGACAGAGGTGCAGCCAGCACCGCCACGTCTCAGGGTAACAGTGCAGTGCTAAAACGTAGCCCTGAGCAACGAGSCTTCAGTCTGAATCACACCTGGATGCTGGGAACTAAAGGCAAGACGAGGACCCAGTGAGCTGAAGTGTTTTTAGTGGGATGTGACAAAAGACATGAAAACAGAAAGAGAAAAATGATGACTCCGGAATTTGGCTCAGACTGTTGGGGTGACGAAAAGCGCCGGCAACGCCTCCTGTCCGGGCTATAAAGGGCTCCGAGCCAGGGGGAGGTTAGCAGCTGCGGTCTTCCCCGCTGCATCGGGCGTCTCTGAAGCTCCAGCGCCTCCGCCGCCTCCGCCATGGCCACCACCGTCAGGCAGTACTCCTCCTCCACGTCCCTCAAGGGCTTCGGGGGCTCGGGGGCAGGCTCCAGCAGGCTGTCCTCCGTGCGCGTCGGCGGAGGAGGGTACAGGGCGCCCAGCATCAGCGGGGGGGCCAGCAGCTACTCGGTCTCTTCTCGCACGGTTTCGGGGCTTGGAAGCGGCCTGGGTGGCGGCTTTGGGGGCACCTACTGCAGCAGCGTGGGAGGGGGCCTCGGCAGCGGCTTTGGGGGCGGCTACGGGGGCGGCTTTGGCAGYGGCTTTGGAGGTGGCTATGGGGGCGGCTTTGGCGGCGGCTTTGGAGGCGGCGAAGGCATTCTGCAAGCTGGAGAAAAGGAGACGATGCAGAACCTCAACGACCGCCTGGCTGCCTACCTGGACAAAGTGCGTGCCCTGGAGGAGGCCAACACCGACCTGGAGGTTAAGATCAGGGAATGGTACAAGAAGCAGGCGCCCGGCCCGGACCGTGACTACAGCCCCTACTATAGGACCATCGAGGAGCTGAGGAATAAGGTAGGATGCTACGACTGCCACAGAGGGATGTSTCTTATCTAGAGAGGAAGCAAAACCACTGACTCCTACCTCTATAATTAGCAGGCACTAGGGATGTGGCAAAAGAATGTCTGAGATCCACATGCAAAGGGCTAGGCTGGAAATTCASGGATTTGTCAACGTCAGTTTTTGATTACATTCTTCTAGATGGGACAAACGACAGTTTTCATTGGATGAAGCAGATGTAAAAGGACAATAAAGGAATTAAAAATTAGAGCTGTCTGCATTGATAATGCATATTTTTCTGAGATTTTATCCAAAAAGAAAACACAGGAAAATTTTCAGTGTGTGAGAACTGTGAAGTATTGATGGGATATTTGTATATATTTGATCAAAACATTTGCAGTTTGTTGTCACTTATTTTAGCTCATCAGTATTACTCTGACTGAAATGGTTAAAGAGAAGAAGATGGTAGTGACCAGGAGTGACATCTCAGCCTCCTTTTAGCACAAACCTAGGCAGCTCTGGAGAGATTTCTCTTTGTCTTACTGTCCCATTTTGGAGGAAATACACAAGAGTTAACTTTGTTCTTCTCTGTTACTTCTCACTTATAAATTGCCACTAGTAAACATGAAGGAAGCCTTTGTATAGCCTGAGTTGCAAGGCTGCTGGCAAGTGATGAGGGGAAACTACTTTCCTTCTCATAGTACCATAACTTATGTCCCCCCAAACTCTGACCTGGATCTTTTCTTGGTTTGGATTATTTACTCCTTTACTGCAATAAAAAAAATCAGAAGTCTTAGGCACCTACTCATTCCAGTTTGCTCCATTCCTGCAGTCAGCAAGTCAAATCCATCCAAGGACAAATGGGTACAAGGACTGCCAAGCAAGGCACCCTGCTGGYCCATCTGTCCTGCCAGAAGACTTGCACTGTGCTGTGGATGGAGTGGGTAATTCTTTCTTGACCCTTGCATAATCAGCACATGCCCTGAAGCAGGAGAACAAATGCTATCATCAGATCTCACGTATCTTACCTGACTTTGAGCTGCCTCTGAAACACTCACTGATGGATTTTTAGAAAGGGAGGTCACAGATACCAATCAGATACTTCTTGCAATCTGCCTCAGTTGTGTCTTGTTCCTCGCTGTCATGATTCAATACACGCTTCTGTTAAGGAAGCCCCAAGTTTCACCAAAAMTATTCCTGCCCTGCAGTCTCACTTCTAGAGATCCCTTGGTCAGCCAGAAGCATTTTCTGACACTTATCTGTTGCCTGCATTTTATTTTCCACCCTCCAGATCCTGGTGGCCACAGTTGACAATGCCAACCTCCTCCTGCAGATTGACAATGCCAGGCTGACAGCTGATGACTTCAGGACCAAGTAAGCCACCTTTTCTGGAAAAGGAACAAAGTCTACAAAGACTTTTAATGAAATGGGGAAAAAATCCATCCTAAATCCAAGAAAGTCACTGGAAAAAATAAGGCTTTCAGATGATACGTAATTTGCCAAGAGTGTGTGTGTGTATGTAGTTGACAACACCCAGACTCAGGAATAAGGCTCGGTGACATCAGAGGCAAGGTGATGCTACTGCCTCAGATGAACACTCTTTTCATCAGTTGTTCCACTGCATTCAGTAGCTCTTATCATCAGTGGGATGTGGGTACAACATAAGGGTTATGCAGTATTGACACAACATCAGCAGCAGCAGGGAGCAAGTGACCAACGAACTGAGCCAGTCCGATCGTGGCTGGGCGAGATCTTGGTGTCTTTCATGACTGTTGTTGTGTTTCCAGGTTTGAGACAGAGCAGGCTCTGCGCCTGAGCGTGGAGGCTGATATCAACGGCCTGCGCAGAGTCCTGGATGAGCTGACTCTGGCCAGAGCT
>NW_028186445.1:532791-573300 GCF_003343005.1 Rhea americana
GCGTAATAGCGTAGGAAAGAAATGACGAACAACCTGTTCCTTGGAGCACCCTTTGAGCCATTTTCTTGGATGAATGATTGATTAGTCTCTCAGAGACTGCCCCTCCTGACCCACGGCCCRCACCGGGGTCTCCCCTTTTGCTCCTGCTAGCCTAGATCAGCCCAGTGGGTAGCACGGCGCTGCGGCTCGCAGCAYGCTGGGGATCCTCTTCCCACCCCGCCAGAGTCTGTGTAATCCTGGGATGGGAGCAGGTGCCAAGGCAGCTGGGACCTCTGCCGCCTTTGTCGTGAACGTGCCTGAATCCCCTTTGTGCACAAATATCTTAACGTTTTTCTTCCTTTAAGTCTTGGCACTAAGTAGTTTCAGGAAAGCATTTTAGTCATATACTGGTACTGTAAGAAAAAAGRAGATTTTAATTAATGATTTCTTAGAAACCACTCACTTTTTTGCCCTTTTGACTATTCTTTCACTTTTCTCCTCTTGCAGCATGTCTTCCCACGTGAAAGAAGGTAAGAACGTGTCTTCACTGAAGCACTAATCACACATAGATTTGTCACATCCTTAGTCACCTTCTTATCATAGATTCTAATTTACTAATTTACTAAAATTACTGTTCTATCACATTCCAAATGTGAATCAAAAGAAATTATTTTTCTGATATACCAAAGCATGTTTCAGAAGATTATCTGTGCAGACTGAAATGATAATAAAGTATGTAGGTGTAGAAATTCYGTAGTTATACTAATTTTCTAAGGCAGTTGCTGTTAACAGCAGTGAAATGCCATGAAGGCACTTTCTCCTTCCTTTTCTCTAAAGAATGGTTCCTTCTTTCCCCACTGTAGCACCTGTAACTACGCGTCAAATCCGCACAATCGTTGAGGAAGTCCAGGATGGGAAGGTGATTTCTTCTCGTGAGCAGATCCACCAGTCCCCCCGCTAAGACTGCTGCATGGTTTGGACCCAGGCCAAACCTCTCACAGCAAAGCAAAAGAAGATTCCAGCTTATGTGCTCTGGATATGTAGACCATGAAAAGCATCTTCCTTCTCTTTTCATCACGCCACTGCTTCCCTCAGCCTTCTCTGAGCATTGGGCTGTGCTCAGAAATCGAATAAAGCTTTTCTTCACATTCTTGCAAACCAGAGTCTTGTCTTCTGTCTCTGAAGAGCTGAGCTGGCCCAGTTCTGGAGCTACTGGGCAAAGTAGCTCCATTCCCCCAAAGGGGTTATATTCTASATCTTTGGCACACAGGGGCCAGCACACCTACACTTCCTCTAACACCTAGAACCAGCTGATTTGGTGAAGACGTCCAGTGTGGATGGAGGCTGCAAAGAAAGTCTCAGGAGGTGAAATGTGCGAGCGAGTCTCCATGTTTCAGCTCACATTCGGGGACTGGGGATTTCAGGTCGGGGCAAAGTGGTTCTTCCCAGGCTGCAATGTACAGCAGCAGTAGATCTGAATCTTTCAACTCAGTGAGTCCAAGCAGATAAGTGAAAAAAAGGCTAGGTCACAGATTCGGGATCCTGCCAAGTATTCCTCCCTTAGCTCTGCCTCCTCATCACGCAGTCCAGACAACGTGCTTTGTGGTAAAATGAAATTAAGGTGCAGATGTGGTAGGGATGCACTGGCTGACACTCCTTCCAGAAACACAACATCAGCTTCACTTGGTTGTTGCTTCTGAAGCATTGCTAAAGGGTGAGGAAACGCAAGCAGTTTGCAGTGGTGGCTACGCTCTGTGCAAGCAGATGGATTACAAGCTCTTTGGGAGCTGATTTCCTGCACTCTTTGGCTGTCAGTGGCTGCTCCTGACGCAGCAGTTCCCATCGCTGTCAGCTGGCCCAGCTGTTCCTGGAAAGCCAGTTCAGACACATTCTTGGTTGGATTCTGCCATGTTCACTACTTCATAAATCAAATTTTTAAATCAATGGGATGATTCAGATAAGTGTATTACTGAATGTGGGTAAAAACAGAGCTGCCTACACAATTTTATGGTCCCTTTCCAGGAAATCCTCCTGGGTTTCACGGGGAGATAAGGGAGAATCTAACAGAATGCTGGAAGGATCCACAACTYGCAGACTCCGCAAACTGCGGGCAAGGTGTAGTCTCCCTCCAGCTGCCGGGAGGCAAAGCGTACAGCTGATGGGCAGGTTCACCGAAGGACGCGCAAGCACGACTCACTAAAGGAGGGCTGCGGTCAGGAGGGGGACACCATCGCCCTGCTCCTGCCCGCACTCCCGCTGCGCCGTGGAGCAAAAGCCGGGCGAGCCCTGACCCGCGGCTGCTCGCGCGGCCGCAGCCCCGCATCCTGGCACCCCRGAGCTCCGGGGCGGTGGCTGTGCCCAAGACCTGGCGGCTCGCTGCAGCGGTGGCTACAAACAGCAATAAGCAGCTCTACCAGCCTGTCCCCCCGGTTCTGGACTGCAAAATCCCACCCCACGACCGCAGGCAGGTTCGCACAGGCTCCGCCGGGTCGGCGGCAGATCAGGGCGTTTGGGTCCCTCCGGGGCAGGCGGAGGTGGGAGGCGGCGGGGGGACGAAGCCTGGGGGCTCCCTGCCGGGGCGAGCGCCCCGAGTGCAGGACGGGAGGAACGGGCCGCGGGGCGATTGCCCCGAAAGCGCGCGAGAGCCGTTCTGCAGCAAGAACTCGCCAAGGCGGATGAACGGCTAGGAGGAGCGAGCAGCTGGAGACASGCGGTGGGCACGGCCCTCTCCGCAGCCCCCCGGCTGCGGGGCAGGCACGCGTCCGAAAGCCGTCTTCTACTTCAGAGAGGCGGTTTGGCCTCTCGGGCTCCACTSAGTCACTGTGACAGAAAGGACCCCTTTGAAAACAGCCACGGAGTGTGGCTTTTCCACTCCGTTTGGGAAACCTTCTTATGATAATTGGATATTTGGGCAGACTTTGCAAGCGCACTCAAAGAAACGGAAATGTGCTCTTGCCCAGGAAGTTTCATCTACCAGCTCTGCTGCTACGTATGTCTGGAGCCAGAATTTCATCTCCCTTTTCCTCCTGAAGACAGAACTGTACTTTTAAACACCAATGTGTTTCCATAAAATTATTGTTATGCCACAGAATTTGCATTCTGATTTGGAAATGTGTGAAAACAGGCTCTTACTGTGCACGTGCCTGCAAAGCAGAGGCAGAATTTGATTTATTAATAGATGTTTTTAAGAAAGAGTGTGATACAAACAGCATGGAGCCATTTGGGCTTGTGCTGAGCAGGTGGCTGTGTTAAAGAACGTCTCAGGATTTTTCAAATGTTGCTTTAAATCTTAATTAACACCTTATAACTTTAATTGACACCTCATCGTGTTATCAAAATATCACAGATATTTTGAGCAATGTATATTTTTCAGATGTGCTTACAGTGGTTAAATAAAACACAAAAGAAGGYAGAAAAGGTGGTTTCATGTAAAGACAGAACAAGGCAGTGAGGGTCCCGTGGCCAGCTGGCCCCAGCACGGAGAGGTTGCACCTCCGCAGGGACCTGGAAGTGTCACCGATGGTCCCCCGCTCCCAGCATTACCCTCTGCAGGGAGGACCCACTACTCCGTCCCTTTTTTCTCCTGGGAGAGGGTAGGGAGACGCCGGCAGGGAGATGGCACACTCCTGGGAGCTTGGCCTCGCCGGCACTGCTCTGGTGCAGCCGGCGGGCGCCAGCTGGCTCCGAGCCCTGGCTCTTGGCACTCACGCGACACGAAGACACGACACCACCCAGTGACTGAATCCACCCTCCAGCCAGAGGGAACCAACTGCGATTGCCCCATCTCCTCTCCTATGTCCGTGGGCTGTTGCACAGATGCATCTCCATTCCCGGAGGCGAACAGAAGCGCCTGTCGCTGTGTTTCTCAACAGCAGCCAGGTAGAGAAGGACACATCCCACCACGGTGTGTGTCTTTCCCATTCTTCTGCCAGACATGGCAGGGGGAAGAAGGGGGCGGTGATGCAACCCGAAGCTGCTTAGAAACATACCCCTGTTGCTTGTTTTCATCCCCCACCCCCACCCCCTGCTTTTGGCAAATGATCTGAGGAACATCATTTCTAAGGAACAGGAATGAGGGAAAGGTTGTTGGGGCCTGTCTACGAAGATGGTAAAACAATTCACCAAGCACATACATGAAAAATATCTTCTCCTCCACACCCTGCATCATTAACTAATGACACTCAAATTTGTGGTTTCTGCCCATGACGCAGCTCAGTACGGAGCTTGACCACACTTGACATGGTGATTTCCTGAGCCTTTTAGCTCTTCAGGCCCGAAGTCAGCAGTCTCTCTTGAAGCTTAGTTTACATGGCATCCGTAAGCTCTGACCTTACTCCAAAGCTGTCCTCCCTGCTCACCACCAATTGATACATCCATCACACCAGTGMTGCTAAGCTGTGTTGCTGTCCATGCTACACTCTTGTTTCCAGCTCCTAGAGCCCAGTAGCTCTCAGACATCCTTGATTTACTTTATGCTAGTCTGCATTTTTGCCTGGAGAATCCCACGATTAAGTAACTTCAGCTAACAGCCATACCCTGCCCTTTAGGAATGGCTCGCGAGGCTCTCCTTCACGGGCAGCAAGACCAGCAACCACTGCTCGTCACCTGTGCAGGTCCTTCCCCTCTTGGGTGGTCTCTGAATGGAAGGGGAGAACTGAACGAGCCCCAGGGATGAACTCCCTCATCATCGCTACGGAGCGTCTCTTCCTCGGCGGGTAAGAGAGAGGACTGGCGTTTCCAGGCTTGCTGGCCAAGCTCCCTCTAGCACCGCTGTGCTCCCAGGGCTGCAGATGGGCGTTCAGGGTGTCAGTGAAAGGAGGGTAACCCGGTCCATGGGTGCGCTGGGTGTACAGCGTAAGCGGAGACAGGAAACGGCAGGAGCTAGGACAGAGACACAGCAAAGAAGCTTTGACTTACTCCACTGAAACGCTGCTCTAAGAGTCTGAAGAGCTCGGTTTCAGAGTTAACAGCACAAAGCATTATTAAAACATAGCCCTGAGCAATGAGCCTCCTACTTTGAATCACACCTGACTATTTACTTGGAAACGGAAGAAACACAAAGACACTCTCTGTGAGATAAAAAGGTTCTAGTGGAATACGACAAAAAGTATGACTAGAACAAAGGCAAAAAAGACAATTCTGGAAGTTGGCTCAGATTTAAGAAGTGATGAAAATCATCAGGAATGCAACAGAAAAAAAAAAAAAAGCGCCGGCAACGCCTCCTGTCCGGGCTATAAAGGGCTCCGAGCCAGGGGGAGGTTAGCAGCTGCGGTCTTCCCCGCTGCATCGGGCGTCTCTGAAGCTCCAGCGCCTCCGCCGCCTCCGCCATGGCCACCACCGTCAGGCAGTACTCCTCCTCCACGTCCCTCAAGGGCTTCGGGGGCTCGGGGGCAGGCTCCAGCAGGCTGTCCTCCGTGCGCGTCGGCGGAGGAGGGTACAGGGCGCCCAGCATCAGCGGGGGGGCCAGCAGCTACTCGGTCTCTTCTCGCACGGTTTCGGGGCTTGGAAGCGGCCTGGGTGGCGGCTTTGGGGGCACCTACTGCAGCAGCGTGGGAGGGGGCCTCGGCAGCGGCTTTGGGGGCGGCTACGGGGGCGGCTTTGGCAGTGGCTTTGGAGGTGGCTATGGGGGCGGCTTTGGCGGCGGCTTTGGAGGCGGCGAAGGCATTCTGCAAGCTGGAGAAAAGGAGACGATGCAGAACCTCAACGACCGCCTGGCTGCCTACCTGGACAAAGTGCGTGCCCTGGAGGAGGCCAACACCGACCTGGAGGTTAAGATCAGGGAATGGTACAAGAAGCAGGCGCCCGGCCCGGACCGTGACTACAGCCCCTACTATAGGACCATCGAGGAGCTGAGGAATAAGGTAGGATATGGTAACCAAGATTTATCACTAAAGACACCTCTTGAAAGATTATCCTGTGCTTAAAAGCTGAAGGCAGTGTATTAACTGGTGACAATTGGTCTAAGATGGGGAAAGAGAAACAGCACGCTTGAAAATAAATGTCATAATCTGAACAGCAAGTTTTTGATGATGTCCTTTGTAAGGCATCAAAATGTCTTTTCTTTGAAWATTCTTTGAATATTTCAGTGTGGGAAGAAAGACGGGTGGGAAAGCTGGAGCCAGAGCCGGTCAGCCCTTGGTTCAGGTTACTAGAAGCTGCACGGCGTGTGCTGGTGCTACGCAGCGGGAGCGGGCTGCCTCGCCAGGCGTTTCCTGCCTTCAGAGGATGCTACTTGTAACCCAAGTACGCTCTGCCTTTGCCAGGCTCCCGACTAAGCACTCTGTAGGCAGGGACATGTTATCTCTTTGGTATCTTTGATATCATTGGTATTTGTTATCTCTGTCRCCTTTAAAATGACATGCAAACAGGGTTGTCAAGTTGTTTTCATAAAGAAGCTACAATTCAGTCTAATCATTTACRGCCCGATAGGAGGCTGAAGATAGAAGCTAAGAAATGAAACTGCCCCTGGGATGCTTGTTCTTTGGAAACTGCAAACAGAGACATGAGCAAAAAACCAAGAGGAGCCAGAAAATACCAGGTTGTAGAAAGTGGCTTCAGAGCAGCTGAAGTCATGTGTGCACCATGCGCTAAAATGCAGCAAAGGAAATCAGAGCTGGGCTTGTTATTTATTCACAGCAAACACCAGTATCCGTCCTTCCCCTCCTGCCCTGCTTCTCTTGTCCACTGCACGATCAGCCCACATTACTCATCATGAGCTGGTTCACTGGTCCTTCAACATGTTGCCCAGGCCAGGCCAGGCTCCAGGAAGAGGAGGGGTGTCACCACGGGAGCTGTGCAGGGTGGTAACAATAACACTTGGTCCAGGATGGAAAATGCCAGGGAAATGGGGCTGCAGCCACTGAGAGGCTCAGGGATCAACCCCTGTGAGCAAACCAAGTATCTCTAATATTATCTTCATCTCTCTTCCCTTCTCTTGGGCTTCACAGCTGCTTTTGCCATGACATACAAAGTTTCTCTGAATTCCAGCTTGTCAAACGTGCTCTGATCCAGCACATGTGGAGGCAGAAGCTTCCTCCAGACCCAAGCAATGAACTGCCGGGTCTCACAGTAATCCCGTGCTGCTGATCTGTAGGGAGGCAGCCCCTTTCCCCTCCAGCACTGCGGCTGGGATATTACCACGTTAATACTTGTTCCGTCATATTAACGCTCCTTTCTTAGATTATTGCTATGATATTCCCTGWAGCGTCAGAACTCAGTGAGAGTTTTTCAATAGCTCACAGCTACAGAAATTATTACTTTWAAAATGGCCAATCATTTTCAAAACTCCAAGTCAAATATTTGCACCACAGGTATAATTATGAAAGTGAAATGCTTCAGGGACATGGTCCTCCTTCCTCATCTATTTTCATTCTCAACTGAGCTGTTCTGRATTTCCAGACAAAACCTAGGGCATGTCCAGGCTGGAGTGAAACGGCTCAGGGAGCAGTGTGAGTGCCTGGAGATGTCATTTTGGCTGTGGCCTGTGTACACACTCCAGCATCTTCACAAGACCAAATTAGTGCCAATGAGAGCCTAAGCTGGAATATCTTGTCTCRTCTCTTTGCAGAGTCCTTGCGGAAGTCCAATCCAGTGGGCAGGAGGTTCAGTGCTGCTTCTGTCCTTCCCCTAACCAGGAGCTCAGGGAGCAGCATGCAGTCTTCATGAAATAGTTTTTCACTACTTCTCATCCTCTTTCTTCCCCAGATTCTTTCTGCAACTGTTGAAAACGCCAACATTGTCTTGCAGATTGACAATGCCAGGCTGGCAGCTGATGACTTCAGAACCAAGTAAGTCTAATGCCTTCAAGATCTCTTATAAGAAAGGAACAGAAGGGAAAAGCTAGTCTGTTTATGGCTTTCCGCACCTGAAGTCATTCCACCTGTACATCAAGCACTTAAAGTGTGACATAAGGAAGTGTACACCTCTTCCTGGACAGAGCATTCTCTTGACTTCCCTGCACTTTACAAAGTTGCACATGCACAATTGATAAAATATGTCTGGCAAAGTAACAAAATTAAAATATGCCAAGCTGGGGAAGGAACTAAAACAGAAAAAATCTGTATTAGCTCAGCTCCAAGGTATGATTGTTCTTTCTGCTCCCAGGTTTGAGACAGAGCAGGCTCTGCGCCTGAGCGTGGAGGCTGATATCAACGGCCTGCGCAGAGTCCTGGATGAGCTGACTCTGGCCAGAGCTGACCTGGAGATGCAGATCGAGAACCTGAAAGAGGAGCTGGCCTACCTTAAGAAGAACCACGAGGAGGTGAGCAGCACCAGGCACAAGAGGCTGTAGGAACTGCAGCCTGCCTCAGAATAATAAGGTTGAGTTTAATCTTTAACGCTACTCTGAGTCTTGTGTTGCTGAGAGAAAAGATGAGAATTGCTATTAAGGAAGTAGAAAATGATCTGGATAACAGTGCATCCTCTCGGGATTCTGTGGAAACACTATTCACCACTTGATATTTCAGAATGGCCACTGTAGCTGTTGGACACACTAACAATTCTAGCTGCTTCAGGCCCACAGGACCTCCATCCTGGGAAATGTAGCCCCCTGTAAGCTCTGATTTATTCTCTGGAGAAAGCCAAATTTAACTCCAGTGGAGATTTCTTAGTACAGATTTTGGGTTATTCCAAATAACAGGCTCCAGCCTGGTCCCTGTTGCTAGCTGCCTCAGAAACAGATGCAGAAAGATGTTTTATTGCCCAAAGAACTTCTGTCTTGAGAAGAACATCTTCCTATGTTGATTGTTGGATTGCACGGGGAGGTAACATGTCTCTTTTGCACCAGGAAATGAATGCCCTGCGTGGGCAGGTGGGTGGAGAGATCAGCGTGGAGATGGATGCTGCTCCTGGAATCGACCTCACCAAGATCCTGGCGGAGATGAGGGAGCAGTACGAGACCTTGGCCGAGAAGAACCGCAGGGACGCCGAGCAGTGGTTCTTCAGCAAGGTGAGCTCGCTCACCGGCCGCAGAGCAGGGAGTGCTGGGCCCAAGGCTCTGTCTGCTTGACTCTCCTCTAACGGCACGGTTTTGCCTCGCYGCAGACGGAAGAGCTCAACCGGGAGGTGGCCATCAACACGGAGCAGCTTCAGAGCGGCAAGACGGAGATCACCGAACTGCGACGCACCATCCAGAGCCTGGAGATAGACCTGCAGTCTCAGCTCAGCACGGTACGAGTGCCCCACTTCCTGCGGGGGGGGTGGACACTCCCGGGGGAGCGTGGGCAAGGCAAGACACGGGTGGCCCCTCCACCCCTCTCTGACACGGTCCCTCTCCTCGGCACACAGAAAGCTGCGCTGGAAGGCACCCTGGCTGACACAGAAGCCCGCTACGGCGCCCAGCTGGCCCAGATCCAGGTCCTCATCAGCAGCGTGGAGGAGCAGTTGGCCGAGCTGCGGTGCGACATGGAGCGCCAGAACCACGAGTACAGGATCCTGCTGGACGTCAAGAGCCGCCTGGAGCAGGAGATCGCCACGTACCGCCGCCTCCTGGAGGGCGAGGACGCCCAGTACGTACGAGGGCTTAGCTCGAGGCACCGGGGAGGGGAGCAGACGCGTAATAGCACAGACAGAAGATGTGCTGTTCTGGGACTCATCTGGAATGCTGGATTGCACCAGATTTACATATTTTTGTTCAGAACACCTTTCCCACCCTAGGAGAGATTGAGTGATGCAGTTCTTAGAGGAATTGCCTGAGAGTCTGGAGAATTAGTGTCTTATGTGATCTTCAGACTAACTCTTCAACTAAATTCCCTCGGTTCAACGCTGTAGCTGAAATAACATCAAGACAAGTTTGGGACATGCAGTATCAAAAAAGGCCCTTTGATGCTCAGAAAAGCTTGCTACTGAGCTATTACRGTGGATAATTTTAAGGAGAATCAATTAAATTGCTGCAGAGGTTAAAAATATKTCTTAATGAAAATGAACATTATCAGATTATTTCTCAATAAGTGCTTGCTGTTTCTTTAGTGTGCAAGACTTTTAACCTCTTTTTTGACTCGTTATCTTCTCCCTCCGGAAAACAAAGCCTGTGAAACAACAACAAAAATAATTTGTTCTTAACTTCTCTTTCTTTTTCTTGTTCTCTTACAGCATCTCTTCCCAGTACTCCTCCGCTATGTCCTCACACTCTGGTAGAGATGGTAAGAACATCTTTTATTTCATCCATCTACAATGAACAGCCTTGAGACATGCTTTTAGAGCAGCTGTCAAACTGACAGAGCGAACACCATTCCTCAAGCTGAATAACGGTGACAGCGGTCAAGACAGCGTGTGAGCATCTTACAACTATTAACCACAGAAATAAGCCGTAAGGAAGGGAAATTCCTCACAATTTGAATTGCGTTTACAACACGAATGACTTGGCCTAAACGTGCCGTGTGACTGAGCAGCCGATGTTCTAGCTTTACACAGACCTGAAAAATCAAGCAACACCTACAGATTTAAGCAGTGGGCTTTTCCCCTTCCTGGGCATYCTCCTCAGCCTAGCTCTTCACTCTTCTTAACTCAAGCAGGATTGCTAATAACAACATGTGCCAAATACCTCGTAGAATTTCCCATGTCTTTCTTAAGCCCRTGCGACATTCAATACTGCATTAGGAATTTTTTCCTTCCTGCTCTCAGAATAATTGTCTCTCGCTTTCCTTTCGCAGTAATGACAACGTCCCGCCAAGTCCGCACAATCGTTGAGGAGGTCCAGGATGGGAAGGTGGTCTCGTCCCGGGAGCAGGTTGCGCTCACCACCCGCTAGGAGCTGCTTGACCCCAGACTCGAGAGAGTGAAGGCTGAAACAAGCCCTGTCTGAGGCTGTGTTTGATGGAGTCACAGCACAGAAAACAGCCAGCTTCGTTCTTCTGCTCCTCCTTCCTGCTTCACCCTGATCTCACTCGGGTGTCACACCGCACTCTGTAAACACTTAATAAAGCCTTTCTTCTCATTCACGCAGCTGCAGTCTCATCTCTCCTGATGCACRGTCTCGCACACCCGCAGGGTTGGGTGCTCATGCCAGGCAAAGTCCTCAGTAACCACAGGAAGGAGCCCACATGGGAAACAGAGGGACACGGGTTCCGTTTGGAGCAAAAATAATTTGAGATGGCTTTTTTTCTTTTTTTGCTCATAAATACCTGGGACTGGCTAAGGCATAAACCAGAGAAGTTTGATATGAAATGAAGGCAATGACAGAGGGATGATGCCTGAGGACAAAGTGCCACAYGAGTGGTAATTAAAGCCAACAATCTCAGGCTCAGTTCTGTTACTCTCAGTCTCATAAGAATCACTTTATTCTGTACGTTAGACTTCAGCAAGATTACTACTATTTAAAGTGAGACAGGAGCACAACATCAAATGGGATGGCAAATCTTATATGCACATTCTTACTGTCTCATTTGATTGTGTTTTAACCATGTTGTTAGGCACATTCTGCAAAAACTTTATACAGGTCTTTTCATGTTGCCCTAAGGCTGCATTTAGTGTGTTCCAAAGTAATCATTGCTTAATCTGCAGAGTGTTGAACAGCAATGACTACTTATCACTACGGCATGTAGAAGACAATTGTTAAAATCCTTCCTGAAAAGTCATAAGCTGGTTATTGTACATCAACGATATCTGTAGGCGAGCTGCCATTCCGGATTAGATGACGAAACCTGTGCAATGGGAGACAGGTAGCAGATTTTGCCTTTGGCTCTGACCACTCACTTCCCGCCAAGTGCACCAGGAAGCAAAGACCCTGTGCTTGTTCCACATCCACTAAACATTTGTTTCATGCATTAGATAAGAGAGGAAGTCATTTTAGATGCAAAAGCCTGATGCTTTCTTGTCAGTGGTTACTTTGGGGCTTTGTCTGGTCTTGGACCATGCCCTCAAGTTCATCACCCACCTCATGAAGACAAATCTGGGCCTTAGACAAAAGGAAGATACAATAGTTTACAGTAAATCAGCTTCCTTTTAATTATAATGATGTAGAAGTGGATTTTGCACCTGAATTCAAGCATGCTCATCTCTTGGATTATTACCAATGATTCATGCTCCTTCAGCCTCCACAAGTCTTCATTGAACAAGTATGAGGGCATCCTCCCTGGCCTGAATAAACCCTTGACAAGGGCTGATGAGCTCATGCCAGGCATGACGGGACAAGCAAAGGAGAGGAAAGGTGATCGAAGAAGCGAGGGAACCTGCCAAGTCTTTCCAGAAAAGGAGCGTGTTCTGAAGCGCTGTTACCATTCTGCGTTACTGTGCAACAACTACAGAAAAGCTCAGGAAAAGAAACACAGACCAAACCGCAGAATTCATTGATTGTRTTAGACTTCTCTCCTTGCTGGAACTACAGACATTCCCTGCAGAAACAGGAAGCCTTCCAGTCCACACAGCCTACAGCCACCTCAAAGATAAAATCTAGGTCAAGCAAAAATGTMCTTCAGAACTGAGCTATCTTAGACTTTATGGCAATGGACAAGGGAATTCTGGGGAGGGTGGAAATTCTGATTGAATTGATTTTTTTTCCAGCAGAAGAAACATCATATTTCAGTTGTGTACGCAGGCAGTTATTTACTTCCTGAGCCATTGGAAAAATGCCCCAAATGCACTGAACACCAAAAGGCTTTCTGAAATAATATTATAGATTAAAAATAAGCAGCAAGTTAAAAGAAGATGCCAATTCACRAGTAAGTGGCTCTGCTGCCAACATGGTAAAGCACGGCCACTTCTGCAACCAGGACACGGGAGATATGCAGCAAGCAGCATACTTAGTTCACTTTGATGTCTCTCATCCAGGGCTGAGATATCCATCTACATCTATCTGCCAGACTGGCCTTCAACATGACTCAAAGGAAGGCTCCTACTCACTMCTTTTCAAGCATAAATAAGAGGTCTTAAGTTTTCAGATGCTAGAGTCCTAAGCATTAGCGTGGAGAAAGTGTAAAATATACCAGAGCACAGCTAGGAGAGCTGATGGGAAGCCTAGGTCTGTAATCAATTGATCGCAGTTTTACTGGGAGGATCTTATCAGGCACTTTCCCTATTCATCATGTGCATTTGCTTTAATGAAAAAGGCTTCAATTCTGCCTAATTCTGTATAGYACTAATACCACAAGCTAAAGTCCATGCTCAGCATGCATAATCACTGTACCGTTACAGTGCTCTGGAGATGGAAAGCACCACACAAGTGTTAGGTGTTTATTTTCTATYATTACTCTCRTGCTATACWATTACAGTTTTTTATCTGTGAAACRTGGACAAATTATCATATCCAAGAGACAGACAAACATTACTTTTGGACAGTGTTTTTCAAACTTTTTGCTCAGTGCATGCACAAGACAAGTCTACATAGAATTCAGCAAGGAATTAAAGAAGTAATTCCTCAGTGGATAAATGGAGACTCTTAAATGGACAATTGCAAATAAAATAAAATAAAATAAACACACGCACAAAAAAAAGGAAAATCAAGAATGTCTTTGAAAGTACATCAGCTGAGACACAGAAATATGTAAGACGTATTAGCGTCAAACTTAACACATAATAACAAGAATACTTACAGTGAATAATGTTTAAAATAAATATCGTGTTTCCCATCCTKAAAGCTCTGTGTTAGCATCAGGCATTTGTTTGTACAATGCTTTGAGAAGGAGTATTACCATTATTACTATTTATATCCTACAAAGCACGAAACTGAGATGCAGAGTGAGCGATTTGCCTRGAGTGATGTGCAGTGCTGGGATCCRAACTCTGGAGATTCTGGTTTCATCAGAGAGGTGGAGATCAGTTTTGGTACAGTAAACAACATGCAGAAAATCTGGAATGATATTTTAGTCCATAGTGAGATATGAAAATACTTTTGCAGATGATAGATACAAGAATTTTCCACAGGTGAAACACAAAATTTTAGCTGAGAACAAGCAGACAGAAGCCAGGGCTGCCTGTAGTTCTCATTGCTGTATCAGGGGCCTTCGAAAAAAGACCTCCCTGCCTTAGGCCACCACTGCACAGGCCGAGGGGACATACGCAAGCCCCAGCCGGGTGCCTCGCATGCAGCCGTTGCCTGCCTTTTTGCTTTCTGCCTTGGCACTCCCTGGTGGTTGCTGCAAGCCGAGACTCAGGTGGGCTTGCAGTCTATGGGTGGATGGGCAGCAGCTTGGGCTGCAGCAAGGAGGACTCGAGACCCAGCGKTGTGTGCGAGTCACTGTGCGTCTGGGCGAAGCTCCTTTGATGTGAAAACAACTACTGACGCAGGGAATATTTGTAACGTGAAATGTTGGACMTCCCTCTTGGGGGACACTATCCTTTACGCACTAYGTATGTCTCAGCTTCACAGACAGTCCTAAGCCTTAAAATATCTGAGACTACAAAAGGACATCCTCTGGCCAAATGCAATCGTTGCTTTCAATTTTCATTGCCCTTTTGAACCTGGAACATCCAATGCTACAGTGTCCAYCCTCTACTACCCTCCTGCTGTTCTTTATAGAGTGGAAAACAAGAAACAAATACGAGGCTGAAGCATAACTCTTCTTTCTATTTTTTGTGAAGCCCATTAAATGGGAACAGCACCTTTGCCTGGGGAAGGCTTTTCTGTTCGTTTGTTACTTGAAGTAATAATTTTTGCTTGTCAGGCCCGCACTACTATTTCTGAAATACCTGCTGGGAAATCTTTCTAAGCCGTCATTTCTTTCCTTCGCGTACCCCCTGGGGCCACGCTGCCTGCAAGGGGCTCTGAAGTCAGCTGAGGACAGCTGAGCAAAGGCCTTGCCCATGGCTGGCTACAAGGCTGCGGTTAGCAGCTTTCCTGCTGTAGACTCTGGTCTGGAAGCCAATAAAAGTTCATTCTGGAAAGCACCTTCCATTATGCATGAAGATAACATCATTAACAGACATCCTCATAAAAAAAAGAAAATCGCTTTTAATAAAATAAACACTGTAATTGCTGGTATGTCCCTACACATGCTCTGAACCAGCATCTGGTATAAAAGTAAGAGCTAGTTTTCATAAATATTTCAAATTTTGGAAATAAAAGAACCTCATGAAGAACATACCCAGTAAAATGATGACAGAAATCACTATTCTCCTTATAAAAGCTTTACACAATCTTTTTCCACAATGACTACAGAGACTTATAGCAAGATCTCAAGTTCAAAAAGGAAGGCGCAAACCTTAAATTGAAAAGAATCGTTTCATTAACATTTTAATTTTACGTATTGGAAAGTGAAAGATTGTATAAATCTCCGTTAAATGCAAACTCATCATTATTTTTACAACTCTGATGAAAAAACAGAAAGATTCTGACCAGTTCTGCTCCTGATTTCACTGCTGCTCCATCAGTGAGCACCGCGGCAGGAGTGCCCGAGTCTGACCACGCCACAGCCTCCACTCAGGATCTCACCGCCAATGACGCACGCCACGGCACCACGGCATAGGCGGCACCTGCTAATTATGGATGTAACGAAGGATGGACACAGACACAATCCACACCACATTTAAGGTGTTATGGACTTGCAGTGTCAAGACAAAATCAAAACTAATGAACTTATTCAAATGGCATAAGTAATATTTCTGAAACAGGTTGCACTTGACACATCCCTTATGTGATGTGTCCAGGTGACCTGAATGCCAAAGACAACGCT
Organism: Rhea americana; assembly: GCF_003343005.1. Lineage (NCBI taxonomy): Eukaryota > Metazoa > Chordata > Aves > Rheiformes > Rheidae > Rhea > Rhea americana. Next base: position 548,376 of record NW_028186445.1, read on the forward strand.
AAACAATAAATGGGTAAAAGTCAGCCAAAATTAGCATGGCTGTATTAATAATAAAATGAAAGATTCATATGACAAAACATTTTAATTATTTCCCTTCTTCCTCAATTCAGCATTCCAAGTCTAAAAGGTAGGTTTAATATATTTTTAATGACATTTTCTAGTCTTTTTTCTAATTATAACACATTTCTCCTAGCTTATATTTGGAGAACTTTCATAATGCAAACTGGATCTGGGTCAAATCTGTAAAGAATCAAGCTGGTTCTGAAATTCTCCATGTTACACTTTTAGAAATTTTATGAGACATCTTATGCATCTGCCCTCTCTTGGCAGTGAATTTTCATAACTAACTGCAACACCTGATACTCAGGAAACACCCTTTTCTCTTTTATTTTGGATAAAAATTTGAATGTTTTGTCTATTCTTGAAAGCAGCAGAAGAAATATAATGGAATATTTCTCCCCAAAGGGGGCATTTGGATGCGTGCAAGAGAAAGAGGAGTAACAAAAAGATCTCTTGTAAACTCAAGTGCAAGTTACTTTCGTATGTTCTCCAAGGGAAGAGCATGTCAAGGACTAACAACCCAGACCCTGACTGGTGCTCACTCAACTGACCACCACCCAAAAAGAGCTGATCCTCACTACTACACACTTACAGTTTCACAGCACAGTCCAGAGTCCGCTCGCCTCAGCAGCACAACGGCTCTGGGCATCCTACCACCTGGTCACAGCTGGACCAAACAAGCTTTGTCAGACAGGGCTGTAGACAGCTTTCCTACAGCTTTCACTTTCTGCGTAGACTTGCCCACATCAGGGTTGGATAATTATTATGATGTTTCATTCTCCAGGCACTCTCAGGTACCATCTTTTTTGTGTCACTGTTGTTTGGTTGTCATCACAAGTCAAACCCGGTGATTCAGGAAGTAACATTTTTGATGTAGTTTTGAAACATGCTTCTGTTAACTAAAGCATCTGTTGTGGGATTTCTGGAGACAAATACCTTTGGGGAAATATTTCAGGCTTGGAAAAAAACAGAACTAGTCAAGTCACAAGGAGGAAGAACAAGCAGCCTCGTTGCAGTGGTGGCATCCACTACGAAGGGTATAAATAGAGAACCGTGAGGACGGAGTGATCACAGTCTGATCCCACACCAATCTGTGCAGCTTGCTCTGGGCTCTGTGCTGGCTCCTCCGTTGCTCTCACTATGAGCTGTGGCATCAGGCAGGTCACTACTACCTGTTCCCAAGGCAGAAGTAGTGCTGGTAGCTCTGCTGCCAGTAGCGGAAGAAGGGGCTCCTCTGCTTCCTCTGCAAGACAGACTGCCTATGACTCAGGTAGCACAGCTGGCAATTCTTCTGGTGGCAGTTTAAGCGAGGGATTAACAGGAAAACTGAATGTTGGCAGTGGTACAGGTGGAAGCTTTGGAGCTATCCAACAGGCTTGTTCTACCACTGGATTCAGCGGTGGAAACATTTACGCTCGAGGCCTTGGTGGTGGATTCAGCAGAGCTAGTGCTGGTTGTGCGGAGGGGATCTTATTTGCGAACAATGAAAAGGCGACTATGCAGAACCTTAACGATCGCTTGGCCTCCTACCTGGACAAGGTGCGACTCCTGGAGGGAGAAAACGCTGATCTTGAGCGCAAAATCAGGGAGTGGTATGCTAAAGCAGGCCCCAGCTGTGAACCACAGGACTACAGCTGTTTTCATAAAGAAATTGATGATCTTCAAACCAAGGTAAATAGTTATTTTTCARGTAAATGCTACTATTTCTTTGGGTGTCCCTTTGATGTGTGGATAGACCAAATTCAAACGGCAGAGGCAATACCTAGGTCTGTGGAGGTGCACGTGAAGCAATGGTTTATATGAAACTCCGAYAATTTGCAAGAGGAGCACTGTGCACTTCCAGGGAACTGAAGCTGCAGCACAGCCTGCTTAAACAAGCTAGCATGTAGATCTCCCCAGAGAATTGCCACTGGTTTTAACAGATTAATAATCCCAATTCATGCAATCATTGTAAAATAACTGGGCTGCTTTATCCGAGGCAGATGTTTTCTCCAAGGCCTTTCTGCAGTTGGAGGAAGCTGCATGCCCAAATGTCTGTTCTGCATTTTCTTTTCCAGATCCTGTGYGCAGTTATGGAAACCAACAAAATTATTCTGAATATCTATAACAACAGGATGACTGCGGATGACTTCAGAGTGAAGTGAGTAGAGCCCTGTGCTGGCCTGAGCTGTTCACACTGCCCAAGAAGGGCAGAGATGTTGGTGGAGAAATCCTAACAGTGTCGGGGGCAATAAAGAAGCTACCTGAGATGCCCTATTAAAATGCGTTACTATGTCAAGGCATGGATATCATTAACAGTGTTCATCACATAGCATGCCTGAAGTGAAAGTACTTGGGCCTAATGTTTTTCCACAAGCTTAACTCACAGGTAAAGTGCGCAAAGCTGGTCTGWGTTGGGCAAGCATTCATCCAATCTGAAATACCTGTTCAGAAATGCAGCTGGGCAGCAGCAAGGGACACAGTGTGCCGACATGCTGACTTTGCTTTCTTGTCTGTGGCTTAAGGTATGAGACTGAATGCAGTCTCCAGCAAAATGTGGGTGCAGATATCTGTAACTTACGCCTCGACCGGGATCAGCTGGCCAGCTGCAAGACTGATCTGCAGTTACAGTTTGAGGCTTTGACCGAAGAGATGTGTTGTCTCAAGACAAACCATGAGGAGGTGAGACTCCCCTTACTCTTAAARAAGTAAGAAAAAAGAAGGAAAGTGCCCCCAAGTGTGTCTAGCATTGACATGGCAGCTGTATTTCTGCAGGAAATGAGCTGTCTAAGGAAACAAGCAACTGGCAATGTGAGTGTGGAGGTCAACGCCTGTCCCAGCCCAGACCTCAGGAAGATCCTGGAGGAGATGAGGTGCCAGTATGAAACCCTGATGGAGCGGAACCGCAAAGAGAGCGAGAGGTGGTACACCTGCAAGGTAGTAGAGACGGGCATAGCTGYACCCTGGTCTGCCTGCTGGGGGAAAGGGAAACATGAGAGAGGTTAAGAACACATACTGTAGATGTTTTAATATCAGCAGTTCCATTGAGGATGTGCTCAGCATCTAACCATACTGTCCAAGTACTGTGCTCTTCTGCTCGTGGCAGAATGGCCACAGCATGGTGTTACGGAGTCATAACAGAATAAATGGTGGGGCTTCGGATTTGGGGATACTCCGCGCACTGCAGTGCATGCAGAAGTGGCATAGTGAAGAGCTCTGGAGGAGAGAGCAGCCAGATGTTGCGGCGAGGTGAGGTGAGGAGTGTTCTTCTATAACTTCTCAGGTAGAGGAGGTGAACCTGGAGGACMTCACAAGCAGCCAGGAGATAGAGGCAAGCAACAAACAGATCACTGAACTGAGACGTCAGCTGCAAGCCTTGGAAATCAATGTACAAGCCCAGCTCAGCGTGGTAGGCGATGCCATGGACATTCATATGTCAAACTCCCCAACCCCGTTCAGAAAGCTGCATGATTGGGGTCATACAGCTGAGACACACTGAAAGAGCACATTTTAGTATGATTTCTCTGCTAAAAAGTCCCAGYTTCCTGTGACCAGATGGGCTAAGCTGACAAGTATACCCAAGGTGCCTTTTTCTTGTTTCCATTCTCAGAAAGAAAATCTGGAATCCTCTTTGGCAGAAACCGAATGTCACTACAACAAATACCTTGCTGAGCTACAGAGCCAGATCTCCTGCGTGGAGCAGCGGCTGGCTGAAATACGAGCAGAAATGGAGTGCCAGAACCAAGAATACAAGACCCTACTGGATGCCAAGTGCCATTTGGAGCAGGAGATTCAGACCTACCGCTGCCTGCTGGAGGGCGGACGGCAGGATACTGTGTATGTAGGCTACAGACAAACCCGGGCACAGTAAAATCTCCCTACTTGGACTTATAGAGATATGAAAATCTGTCATGTAAGGGGTAGAAATAGCACTGTGCTAAGGAACCAGCACTGACCTGTTACTAGACGGGGCTCATTAGTAGATCATGAGGTATTTGGAAATTTGGCTTCGACAAGCATCTAGGATGCAAGCCAATGATCATTCCTTCTTTGGGCAGCAAAGACAGACAGAAGTGTCCCTCAAAGCCTGTCTTCTGCGCTGTGCAGCATCTCAGATCATTAAAGGGTGCTTTTCACTATGAGCTGGGCAAGGTCTTTTATGAAAAGTGGCATTTAAGTAAGATTTATTGCTTTTGCCAYTGCTAGGCAGGATTAGGGACTGGCAGTTAAATTAACTGAAACAATAAATTATCTAAACATTTTCAGTCTTACACAACAATTTTAATTAAAGTTTTGGGAAATTTAATTTGTATGCAAAGCAGTTGGCTCTTCCTATTAACTGAGATTTTGAAACAGTGAGGCCGGCTGTTCATCTCATAAATGGCTCCGTACACATAAAACCAGCCTGAGCACCCACCTGCTCCAACAGTCTGGAAAAAAAAGGTATTTTAACGGCAGTACCCAAGGGTGGGCTCTCATGGGCTCGCCAGTCCTAAATTAGCAATGTGCAAAATCAGTTCCTGTTCTAAAATGCTGGTTGCAATGGGTGAGATGACAGTGTCAGAGCTGCTCTCAGAGCCTCAGCAGTCCAGAGGGTGTTGAGACGCAAGGGCAGTAGCTGTCAGGTAGACAAGCAGGAGGGAGGATGCCCTAACTGTTGCTTTTAAGGACCCTCCTAGTTCAAAGGGGGAAAGGGAACCTTGACTGTGCCTTACCCCCCTACAAGGCCAGTAGCAGCTGAAGATCTCCAGGCCATGGGGCAGTTCCCTGGGGTGATTGACGGGCAATTTGGTCAGCAGAGCTGTCTCCCTTCCACAGAGGGCCAGGGGGAAGAGGAGCTCCTGCAACACCAGCTGCGAGGAGTGGTGGGCTTAAAGCCAGCCTGTGTCAGCCGTGCTTGTCCTGAGCCTGTCTGCTCYGGGTGAGGACGTACAAGGTGAGGTGTCCTCTACAGTAAGCATGACCATGAGTTGCTTCTTTGGTCCTGCTATTTACTCGGGGAAGAGGAGCATGAGAGATGTCCAAGCTCTTCTGGCATGGTAAAGAGGGGTTGGAAACGGTTTCTTTTCCCTGGACAGAATCAGTGCAGGGAGTCAGACATGCAGGATGGCAGCTGTGGTTGCTGGTGGTAGAACACAGGCATTAACTGGGCTACAGTAGACAGCAGTGGGGAGGGATGCACCTGTGGGACATCTACAAACTTAYACACAGAAAAGATTTTTGATACTGGGGGATTACCAGTAACAAATATGTTTAAATTAGCCCTTCAGCACAACACAAAAATGAAGGACTGCTGGGGGAATCGAGCAAGGGGGAACTCAGGAGAAAGATAAAGGAGTACCTGGAGCAAAGCCCTGAGAAGGCAACGCTTCCTACTCTCCCGCTGCAGGTTACTGCAGACAAGAGCTTCCCTGCCAGTCCCACTGCAGTTCCTCTAAGGAGGTGGCCTGAAGAACAAACCCTTTGGAAAAAGCAAGGCAAAAATAACCTGGCAGTCCTCAGTTCTGATATGGCACCAGTTGGAAGGGACTTTTGCAGCAAGGCTGCCGTCCTGCCTGCCACTCGCCTGCTGCCTGCATGCTGTTTTCATCCAGCCACTCGGCCTTACTTGGGCTAATCTGCACTGTGGTCAGTCATCTAACAACTACCAAAGCTCGTCTCTAATAAAKCTTGTGCCTGAGAAATGATTTCTACAAGTAAATTATTATACCAGTATTAAAAAATTGTCACACAGTTACATTTATCATACAATTTTGGCTAGAAATTCACTTTAGGTCAGAGCTTCCAAAAAGTAATTCTTACAAAGAAAAAAAAATACATTGTGCAATGTTCCCATCCGCCACACTGTTCCCACTGACATCAGTGGCTGCAGGAAGGTGAAGACTGGGAAAAGCTGATACCGTGGAAAGGTACATTTGCTACCAGAGAAGGAAGCATAAACTAAGACATGAAGTAGAAGGTCATGAGGAAAGAGATATCCAAGGAGCTTGGAGAGAGCTCAGGGAGGGAGCTTCAAGGCAGTCTGACTTTCACTGGAAGAGACTTCTGACGGAAAATTGAGTTTTCATTAAAGTAGGTGTGTGCATAATATAATATAATACAATAGAACACAACACAATAAAATCAAGAATAACAAGTTTTCCCAAATAATACTGAAGCACAATTTTGAAAACCAGCCCCCGCTGGCCTTGACACACCCTTCTGGTGGAGAAAAATAATTCCCAGAGAAAATGCTAAATAAAGAACATCTAAATGGATTAAAAAAAAAAAAAAGGTAAGCTGGAATAACCAGCTGGCAATATGTGGGAAGATAAAAGGCTGAGAYAAATTAGTATGTGTGAGAGAATTTTTTAAAAATAAGATATAATAGACAGCCAAAAGAAAGGTAGTGGTATTTTAGCACCGTGGAGAAAGGAATCGCAAACACGTTCAGGAGCACAACCGCATTTTGCTGCCTGTTCAAGCAAAGCATCAAGAACCAGCTCCTCTCCCCGCACTAGCAGCAGTATCCTTCCTCTTCCAAATGCACCAGACAGGCTGTGAACGATGCTGATGATCTTTGCTCCTCATTATGGGGTTCAATTAGCCTTTTTCTATTAGAAAATATTTGACGGGGTTTGATGACTGACCTTTTACACAGGTTTACAGGTGCTTCCAGCACGAAGGCTTCAGGGGAAAACGAGTCTTATTTAGTGCCCATTTCTAAAGAAAGAAGCAGCTCAGAAACTTCTGGAAAGACAAGCAGCTATTTCTGGAAGAAGTTAATTCCTGGTAACATTATTTCAATCTGTTGAATGTCTAGAGTCTGCTCAAGTCACCACCATTCTCCAAAAAGAGCCTCCCGGCCAAGCTCCCTTTCTTTCCTACCTCTGTACAGCGGCACACGGAGAGCGCGTGCAGGCGCGAGGAAGGGCGCGTGTGTGGTCACACGTGCCTTGCAGTTTACAAGCATTTAAGGCCTAACAGGATTTCCAGCAGAAACAGCTGCTACGCACTGACGTGAAAGAACTTTCCATTTTCATGCGCCTGACCACCCGCCCTGCAAGTTATCAAACTCTGGAAACCTACAGCAGGATTATTGGGAATAGCAGAAATACACGGTCTTCCTGCTTTAAGCTCCTTGAAATAAGGATGCGCACGTTATGCAGATACAAAGTGATACAAGAAGGACTCCTATCCCCTCTGCATCTTCTTGGTGCAAGACATCGTGGCACAAGGCACAAGTCTGACTGCACAGAGTTATTCTGTTGGTAAAAATTAGTCAAGATAGGACTGTTTGTAACCAGCCCTTTTTCTTGCKCTGCATCTTCGCTCTGTACCCAGTCTGCTCACACGTGTTGTCTCTCGTGCCCTAAGCTTTCAGTCCCCRGTTGGACGTTGTGTCTATGCAGCTCACTGCACCGGCACACAGAGCCGAGGGCTAAGCAACCCGAGGGCTCAGGCTGCCCTTTGGGAGATGGCCTCTCCCCAGGTCTGTGTCCCCGTAAGAGAAAGTTCCTAACCCTGCGGGGTAACTGCTGCAACGAGCTTTTGGACAAGGCTTTACGCTTAATACTCGCTCTACTGAGTTCTGTATTTCCTGCTTCTGCAACACCAATTATACAGAACATTTTAACATAATTTAAGCTGTTTCAGTTTTACACAGCACCTCTGAGGTCACTGTATTAAATAACAGGCGGAAATAAAAAGATACCTTCACTGCGCAATGAGTTTAAAATCTGGACAATGATGGGAAATGATGGCTGTGGACCAGTATAGGAAGAGGAGGTGAAGAGAAGTTGAATGAAATGCAGAAGATGCAGCGCAGGGGATGACAGGGCAAGAAGTGACCTGGGACACCGAGTGCATGCTCCTGCAGGCAAACTTCAACCATCTTCCAAACATGCAGTCACTCATGTTAGCACACTGGCAGTACAGCTTGTATTTTCTCTTTATTTAATGTGCAAATCTTGTAAAGCAAGAGCGAATGAGTCTCTCTCAAAGAGAGACAGAAATTTAGGCTTAAATTGTAAGATTAGGAGAGGATTTTAAGGACAAAAAGAGAGGAAGTGGGTGCCCYGGAGAGCAGAGGTGGCTTCAAGTGTACGTGGAAGCATGAGAAAAGCATCGAAGGTTGAGCAGGAACATTAGATTAACACTCAGATCGGTGAGCAGAAGCTGTCAGCATCAGGAGCAGCAGCTGGAGATGAACTGTACTGTGCCTGCTCCGGCAGACACCGTCTCTGTCTTACAGGGAGAAGATGACGTGAAACACTATATCCTCAGAAAAAATCCCCGGGGAGTGGATGTATCAGAGGTTTAAGACATCAGTGAAGAAACAGAAACCAACTAATCTTGCAAACTGCTAACGCTGGAAATCAGCCAGGAATTAAGAACTGCACTGAACAAGCAATTATACACGATTACAAGCACTATGCATTTTTAATACTAGGATATATTTTGCTGTATTGTATAAACTATAATTTTTATATTAAAGTCTATTTTATAAAGCTCACAGGTACAGTCTCACTCACACCCAGAGTAACTATCTGTGAGGATTGTTTTTGTTTATTGGCTTGTGTAATATTTATAAAGAATTGTGTACAAGTAAATTACTACTATAATCAAGCAGTGTATTTCTCAGCCCAGTATGCTGTAAAATATCGTATAAACTGTCTTTATCAACCACATATTGAGAGTGTATGGAAGATGTGGAAGTTTTAGTACAGGTATTAAATACAAAGAAGAGAGAACTCTGGAGAGGCTCTAGCTGGGATATACCTTTGGCTACTTGTCCCTATTGGACCACGGGGTAGTAYCTGAGCTCAGGAAGCACCTAAAATACTCCAGTTCTGCGTGTCAGGTTGTGTGTCGACCCCATGGCTCTGCCAGCAAGGACCACAGCTAGAACCTTGTCTGTCCTCCAGCCTGAGCTGCACACAGYTCTCCAAGTTAGAGTGAAATTGCTGCAGTTTCGTTCTCCCATCAGTATTCCCATCTGCCCTCTCGTACAAACTCTCCTGTACTCTTCTTTGCCATGGTAATCAGTAGTGCTTCCAGAGATGCAATGCTGGGGAGTCTGGCTGCACTGTCATCATCTGGCAGGTGCTGGAGGAAACTAAAGCCCTTCACAAAATGAATCAAGGAAGATGTGAGCTGCAGCAGGAGGAAATCTGCTTCTGTCCATCTCCATGTTCTGCTGAACTTCTGCCACATCACTAGCAGATGTTCAGAGGTAGGCTGAAGATGAGAMCAGTCAGCAAAAAAGAAACTGAAATAGAACAATCGCCTTCGTCTCAGAGGCGTATTTAAGAGCTAGGATCATGCTGTTTCCAAACTCACTGTGATAATTGTTTCACTTGCCTTACAGAAATTTTGCTAAATGTGGTAGTATAAACCAATGAGTCATTAGCCAGAAAAAAGTCACGGTCTGCATTTGAAAAATGGGAGCATGAGGCCTAGAGCCAGCTCAGTATCACATCAAAGTAGCGTAAGTGATGCCTAATGGCTATTATGCAAATTATTACTGGTAATTACAAGTGACAAGATAATATCATATTCCAGTGTGTGGTTGCACAAACATCACTGAAGCAATGCTTATGAAAGCAAAGTTCCGTCAAATTAGACACACCCTTCTTGTAGTTGACACAAGAAAACATTATCTTGTCAACTTTGATAAGCAGAACAAGCGGAACACCGAAGGGACAGGCTGACACCCTGCAAAAGGGCTGTACGTTGCGGCAGTCACAGCTCCCACAGGAGCACGCACCACTGCCCACACCAGCACCTGAAAATGTAACATCTTCTTGCTTCCTCCTGAGCTGCCCTTCACTGCCTGGCAGTATTCACCTGTATTTAACTCTTCATCCACTTTCAGAGCTCCCGCCTCTCTGCCACAACGCCCACAAAACTCAACGATGTTTGCACCAGCGCTGCACTGAGACCACTGCTAATCACGCTGGCTAATAGCATCTCACTGTTTCCTTTACTTCCATCTCTCCAAAACCATTTGTGGCCTCCTGTCTTACATTTAGATTATAAAACCTTTAGGAACATTTTTATGTCTTGGGCTTATTCAGTCCTTATCTGTGCAATGTTCTGCCCCAAGACTACCCCCTAGGCTACAGCAATACAGGCAATAACAAAAGTGGTGGTAAGGTTTTCAGTTCAGTGGGGAAAAATAGCTGGTACTGATGGGTGTTTCAGAAGACGACGGTGGCTCACAACTAGAGGAAGCGGTGCCGTAGAGCCGGCAAAMAGCAAGGCACGTTTCCGCCTGCTCCGTGGCAAGATCTCGGCATGCAGCCCTGACGCCGCTGTAAGGGGCAGCACGATCCTGCGCTGCGTGGAGGGAAAGCACCGCACGGCTGCGCCGGCCGCCTGCCTGCCAGCAAGCACAACAGCCAGCCTCCACGGCAAATAACCAAGCTGGTTTTAAAATATAGCTCGGTTGGTCAGGGATAGGTGTTCGGATGAGTTTGCCTGTACCAGTCCCATGCTCCACGTCCCAGTGAAATAGGCAGGAGCACAGCAAAACTCCAAAGAGTGTCCARTATCAATACAACATCCCAAATCTGAGTACTTTGGAAGAGCCTTAGGACTGTTTCTACTCTTCACTGGTRACATGGGATTTGTAGCCTGTAGACCTTTGAGCGAGAACATACTTAACAGGTTAATCAACGTTTTTGATCAAGGTTTTGTGGAGCAAGGCCGATCCCCTCCTCCCACTAGGTAACTGCTAAAAGTAGTAGGTACTTCTTTTGTACCTACTTCTTGACTACCATAGAGAAATGGGTTTCTTCAGTGTCTTTCCCTAAGCCTAAGACTTGGAAAGCGAAGGAGAGGCAGCCTCAACACAAAGCACTGCTTTCTGTAGATTGCTGTTAGCTAATTTCTTCTGAAAACCTACACAGCAGAAGCAAAGCTCCAAGCAAGCCAGACRTTATATTAATTTCTGTTGGCTCTCACAGCCACACCCCGTCTCCAATTATATTCCTCAAAATGAATGATGAAAGCCAGATTTACTCTCTRTTCTCGTTTTTGCTCATGATTTTAACTATGGTGAGTCCACGCTGGGTGGGGGGGAGCAAGGGGGATGTGTCTCTAGGGGGATGATAGACTTGTTTTTCAGGTGCTGCCATCTTAGTCAGCAGTCTGAGCTCTGACACAGGCTCCAGCTGTGTCCTTCAGCAARTTATTTCACTGCACCATATGAATAACGAATATTCTAGGATGCTGCCAGTCTTGTGTATGCATCTTTTTATCATTTCTGATATATAAAAAAAAATTAGCTCACTGGAAACAAGAGAGTCCTACCTTATGCTGGTGAGAAGGTGATCAAATTTATGTATGCTTGGGGACACTCTACTATAAAGGTGACAGATGCCACCTAACTGCATACATCTTCTCTGCCCTTCTCCCCTGAGCTGATAGCCGCCCTCAGGGCTCCCGGACAGCTGTTGCACTCACCACAAAAAACTTCTCCTGCAGCTTTATATTTGGACATATTGGAGTTAAAGGTTACTTGTGAGCAAGAGTTGCTTGGAAATTCCATCCTGGAGGGAACACAAGCCTTTGGTCCCTGGAAAGCACAACATCCTTTCATTATGGTTGTCTTCTGGAGAAAGATACTTCCACTGGCTAAGCCACTTCCCTGAATTCTCTTCTGGGTRTTGCTTGCCTGGCTCTGGAGGTTGTGCTCCTATGACTAGCCAGACTGTACTAATACCTGGTATTACTCTGACAATCTCAGTTMAGAAATGTGGAAAGCCTTTCTCCTTTTTATCTTGTGCTCTCCAAAATCTTAGACATTACTAATGGCAGAGWCCAGCTGGATCATATCACAGTCCATCCAGGGAACTGTCTATATTGCCCAAGGACAGTCCCTTTCCCATCACCTCTTTCTTATCTATGATCACCACAAACTGAAGCAGGAAGGAAAGCAATTACATTRACTGAAAAATAATTTTAGAGACCTACTTAACAAACTTCAGTTTCCATCAAGTCCATGTGACATCTAGACACAGGAATAAACAAGACTTTTGGTGTTTAGCAGGCTTGCTCTTCGCAGACTGTGAGCAAAGCGACTTTTTGTAGATGCATGACCAGAGAACTACAAGCCACAAATGGGGAACYAGACCCACTGGGGAATTACCTCAGTGATTTAAGACATCTCATAGTAAAGCGTGCATTAGACCTACCATCTGTAACTGGGCCAAGTGACAGACAATGTCCATACCACAGTATCCCTGGTCTTCTCACTACTACGGTCACTATTATTCATGCTTTTCAGAAGTAAGACTTTATATTAATTTCCCATTTTTTCTATATACTTTATCACAGCGTGTGATAGAAAAATGTTTATTGGACTAAGAATTAAATAAATACAAATTAATAAAAGATAAAAGGCACTTTGATGTTATAAATACCAATGTTTCTTCTTTGTGCATAATCTAGGGCAACTTTCTTTCTTGACTTGTTGTAAAGTTTGCATCATACAAAAAGCTGGTGACTCATAAAACATTATTTTATTTTTTGGAATAAGCTGCTGACATGTAAAGTATCTTCCTTGTGAACCGGGATTTCTAGAGGGAAACTGCCTATGGGTTATTTATTCTTGGCATAAACAACAAGACTAGCCAGCCCCATGGGAAGAAGAAACACCCTATACACACCACCCCCTCTGGAAGGTATAAATAGAGATCTGTGGCAACAAACAACCTGCAGTCTGATTCAGTATCAAGCTGTGCATCTTGCTTTGGGCTTTGGGTTGGAGCTGCAGCTATCCTCAAAATGAGTTGTAGTATTAAGCAGACAACTGGCTCTCTCAGGGGCAGAACCAGTGGTGGCAGCTGCGTTATTACTAGTGGGGGTGGTGGAGGAGCACGGATCTCCTCAGTCTCTTCTGGAAGATACACAACCTGTGGGATAGGTGGTAGCAGAGGGTTTTCTGGTAGGAGYTACTGTGGTGGTGTAAATTATGGAGGAGGATTGAGCACTGGTAGCTTGGTTGGTGGAAACTATGGAGGTGGCTTAGGAGCTGGCRTCCTTGGAGGATGTTCTGGCATTGGATTCAGCGGTGGCAGCGTCCGCTTTGGCGGTGGCATTGGCATTGGTCTCGGTGGCGGGGTAGCTGGAGGTGGTTTTTCTGCTGATGGCATTCTTCTTTCTGGTGATGAAAAAGTGACCATGCAGAACCTTAACGATCGCCTGGCTTCTTACCTGGACAAGGTAAGGTGCCTGGAACAAGAAAATGCTGACCTGGAGTGCAGAATCAGGGAGTGGTATGCCAAGCAGGGCCCTTTTTGTGAGCCCCGGGACTACAGCTGCTATTATAAAGAAATAGAAGATCTTCAAAACCAGGTAATGTCATTTCTCTGCTGTTTTCTTCCACAGTKTTGTTTCACACCTTAGTGCAGTTATCACAAGTGCCATTTCATTGCTGTAAAATGCTTTTTGTATGCACACATTAAGACAACTGCCTAAGGAAAGCCCTAGAGCTCACTGTGAGTGTTTGGACTGTTTCCATGGCTTTCATTCATCAGATTTATCTGAGGGGGAAAATGTTATGTGCACAGAGTACATCTGGACTGGCTCAGTAGTCTTTCTGAATTAGGCTTGTGCCAATACGTTTAGATAGATACACGCCAAGAAAGCAACTAAAAGAGATATAAATAATGAATCACAATCATTTGCCTATATTTATAGTATTCTGCCATTAGTCTTGCAGAATTCTGTTATTTCCTTTTTTTTTTCTTTTTTACAACTTTGCTCTTTCATACAGAATTAGAAACTATTGGTCATCTAAATAAAAATAAAAGAAAAGAGAGCATTGTCCTAATGCACATTGCATATGGATTTTAAAACCAAAACATTTTTAAAACATTTTTTTCCAAACTGTGTTAGGGAAATAATCTAGGATGTTAAWGCATTGGAAAAGAATGAAGTGAAAAGAATCCAATAAACAAAGGGATGGAATAAGACAGATATGTAATGAAGTCTTGAAACACAAAGCTTTTAAATCTCTATCTAGGAATGTAAGATTTACATTTAAAGTGTTAGGTAGCTCATGGCAGGCACTGACAATACTGATTACACTTCTCTAGGTGTCTGCATTTGAACCATGTATTCTAGCATTTTAATGTGCTCCACGGTACTTCACTGAACACTTGCCCCGTGACTGCCRTGTCCCTGAACTCCCCAGAGCCTACGAACCAATATCCAAAAAATAAARAAAGAGAGAAAAAGAAGGGGGGGGGGCTAGGATCTGTAACACTGGCCAACCCTTACCCTGGGAGCCTGAGGATACGGGGAAGAGACTTATTCCTTAAGCCCATTCTTTTCCAGATTGTCTGCGCAACCATAGACAACAACAAGATCATCCTGAACATTGATAACAGCAGGATGACAGCCGACGACTTCCGAGTGAAGTGAGTACTGCTTTCCTGAGCATCTTGTGAGGCTGGTTAGGAAAATAGAGTAAGCAAGACTGAATCAGGTTGATGGTCACATCAAAAAAGAGTAAAATAGTGGGGTCAAACACTGACCACTCTTTCTTGCCCCTGCCTTAGGTACGAGACGGAGCTGGCCCTTCGCCAGAGCGTGGAGGCGGATATTAACGGCTTGCGCCAGGTCCTGGATCAGCTGACTCTCTGCAGGTCTGACCTGGAGGCACAGCTGGAGTCCCTGCGTGAGGAGCTGTGCTGCCTCAAGAAGAACCATGAGGAGGTAGGCTCCCACCCCGTCATGTAAAAAGTGTTGTTATAAAGTCACTCAGTATCCAGGATTCTCCCTCTTTGTGGACCCTCACCCTGGACTGCTGGCTTTGCAGGGTTTTCCAGCCCCAAGTGGTTGATGGAGATGGTACATGTGGAATAGGAGCTCTGAATAAGAGGGTCTCTGCTGGGGGCTATGCTCTTCCTTACAGGGAACTAGGATCCCTCCGTTGTTTTCTTTTTTTTTTTTTCCTTTTTTAAAAAAAGACATGATTTGGGTTGTGTTTCCAGGAAATGAGCTGTCTAAGGAAACAAGCGACTGGCGATGTGAGTGTGGAGGTCAACGCCTGTCCAGGCCCAGACCTCAGAAAGATCCTGGAGGAGATGAGGTGCCAGTATGAAACACTAATTGAACGCAACCGCAAAGAAGTTGAGGATTGGTACGAGTGCAAGGTGAGTGGAATTTACTCAACTTTGACTTTCCCAGGTAACAGAAAGGCAATTGCTCTGCATGGCTTTATTTTAAGTTAAAACCACACAAAATACTGTAGTCATGTTTAGCCTTGATTTAGATTGACCAAACAACAGAGGAGATACTGCTACTCTCAAAGTGCTGCATCGCTTTCGTGGAGGAACAGGGACTGCTGCACACTAGTGAGACKTGAGGCTGGACCTCTTTGAATAGCAGATTAGGAGTGAAAAGAATTTGACTGCAGCACTGCTAGAAGAGCAGGAGGAATTGCAAGCAGGATTTATGTTCCATTAAGCTGAGTTCACCCAAACTCTTCTCATTTCATGTTTTTTGCTAGCTACTCTGCTATTTCCTTAATACTCGATCTGGCGTACATTAGGGCATTCCCTCAAGTCTTTATTCTGGATTGGTGATTTTCAGATTGAGGAGGTGAACCGGGAGGTCATTACAAGCGGCCAGGAGGTAGAGACGTGCAACAACCAGGTCACCGAGCTGAGACGCCAACTGCAAGCCCTGGAAATCGACCTGCAGGCGCAGCTCAGCCAGGTAGGTGGTGAGCTCACGTAGAGCCCAGATGCCTTACAGCTTTGCTTTGGGTAAATCCAATCTCACTGTCCATTTTAGAGAGCTGACATAAGGATTTGTTGGTAAATGCAATGCTTATCATGCCTGTGTCTGTAATTGTGCTGCATTCTTTTCTCAGCGGGACAACCTGGAAGCATCTCTGGCTGAGACAGARTGTCGCTACAACAACCACCTTGCTGAGCTCCAGAACCAGATTACATGCGTGGAGCAGCAACTGGCTGATCTGCGTGCAGAAATGGAGTGCCAGAATCAAGAGTACAAGATCCTCCTGGATGTCAAATGCCGCCTGGAGCAGGAGATCCATACATACCGCTGCCTGCTGGAGGGCGGACAGCAAGACCTGATGTAAGTAGACTTTAGACGCACCAACAGATACAATAAAATACTTGTGTTCTAGGTATTTTAACATACCRGTAAAGTGAGTAGTACGTGTAGGCACTGCATTGCTTTTTTGCCCTTACTGAACTATTTGGGCTGCCTGGTAACCGACGGTGACAGCCTCCTTCCCCACCCTGTGCTACGCCTTGCTCCAGGCAGAGCTCACTGCAAGATTCTGTCCATTTTATGCCCAAGAGGAAAACAGACTGAGAGCAGCAGTGACAAAGAACAAACATAGTTCTAACTTATCTGTGATCKCCTTCACTAAAATGTTATTATTTTGTCTCCTTAGTCAGCAAGGAGGAATTGGTCAGTCTTCAGGTCTAGGAGGAGGTGTTGCAAGAACAGGTGGAATAGGAGGAGGAAGCATCATTAGAACAAGCCACACTTACACTTCATCTTCCCAGATGCCATCTTGCGCAGCTGCAGAGATACAAGGTAAGAACTGCAACCCTGATTTCCAGAATCTTCTCTTTCTAGTGCAACAAGGACAAGCAGCAACATGGATCTTTCCTACGCTCCTTCTTTAAGGAGCTTGCAGGTGCTATTTGAAAGTTTTATTGAGGTTACTGGGAAATACATGATGGGAGGCCACACACAGGAGTGCCACCGTGAGTGCCTTCAGGAAGCGGGCAGTAGCTGTAACTGCTATGAAGCATGAGAGCTGCAAGAAAGGGAGGAAGGGGAAGAGGGATAAGAAAGGAAAAGGACAGAGAGAGTCAGCAGGCAGGCAAGCCACAGAGAGAGAGCAAGGAGAAAGGAGTGACATGAAACGTGGGGCAGAGGAAAGAGCAGTAGAAGGGAGAGTGCCCTGAAATCACAGAAAAAGAAGCAGCAATAAAGAGRGCACTGACAGAAAAAGTGCTAGGACTATTTCAGGGGGAAGCTTCCAGTCTAACAGAAACAGAAATGAATAAATGCGGAGGCAGCTGGTCCAGCAGAACGAGTGTGGGCAGGGGCACCGTTCTCAGCCGCTCAGGCAAGGGCGCTGGACGCTGCTCTCCTGTCCGCACTGCTCCTGGTACAATGCTGCAGCTTGCAGCACTTGGCAGCGTCATGCAGAAGGGCAGAGCTTGCTCAAACCAGCTACAAACCTCATCTGTCAGACTGGCAGGGGATAGCGAGGCCTTCCCAAGAAGGCCAGGATTTATTCAAATCCTATCTGATCTGGCTTGTGAAATGATCACATGAATAGAATGATAGGGCAGGAAAGAATCTATTTTTGCTCTAAAAAAATTAATATTTCCTTTGATCTCTCCAGTGCCTTGCAGAAGGATTTGTGACTAAGCAGAGAAATGAGAATGTCCTACAAAAGATCCCTGAAACAGAGTAAAGGATAAAGAGAGAAAATATTTTCTGTACGCCGCTGCCAAGAGCAAGGAGCATGCCTATTACTCAGCGATGCTAAGCAATGTCTCAGAGGGATAAGCAGAGCATTCGGCTACCGTCTGCTTTGTTTTGCTACTTGCTTTTTCCAGTCTGTRTTGCTGCCTATGCCCAATCGCCATGATTACTACTTGAGTTAAACAGTACTATGATCATTAATGTACCCACTGGTGAAAAATGTTTCTAATAAAACTTTGCTTCTGCCTGGTGCAATCAAGAAATCTGTGTCTGGAAACTGATTCCCTTTAGCAAACCCAGGGCTGATCCAGGTGCAAACCACATCCTCAGCCAAGCCTGCTAAGGCTCTGCAATGGCCCCACAAGGAAAAGGTAGAAACCCCATCACAAGGGTCACTTAGACTGGTCAAGAGCACAGTGAATCGAGAATAAAGCTGCTGTGCCAGCAGGAGCCAGGCAACGGCCTTGCTAACCTGGCAAGTCTTTTCCAGCTCCGCCCTGCCAAATCTGGTAGCACATACTGCCCTTTCCTGTTAGACCTCCCCCACGATGTGCCTGGACGGCCAATTCAGGCAGACGCCGGTGCGTTTCCCATAGAATGTTTTGCTAGAACACAATTTTAGAAAAAATACATATATAGAAAAATAAGGAGAACTTAGTGTGGCCCAAGTCAGTGATGGAAGCAGGCTGCCTCTGCCCCAGCCCAGTGCCCTGTGACACATCTGGACTGCACCCTCTCACACTCCGTCATCCAGCCTGGGCACTGTGAATAGGCCAAAGAAGAAATCTTGGTTTCTAYAGCTGATGCATTTTCTGCTGAGAAGGCTTATAGTCAGACCTACCCCTTTCACTTTATGGTTATCTTCCCRTTAAGAAAGGGACCTGAGGCAACAAAGTTATTTCCTATCTTTTCGCACGAAGTCACTGAGTCATCTGCTGGTCATCCTGCTTTGAGCAGCAGGTTCAACCTGAAAATCAGGAACTGTTGAAAGATTATCTTTTTATTAAACATACCTTCTTTGGAGAACRGGGAAGGACAGGATGGAAGCTACACAAGTGCAGCTCAGTTGAGAATGTGATGGAGAAAAAAGTTAGCTAGAGCCTTTTGATATACAGAGCCTTTCAAGCAAGGCAAAGAGCGCTCCCGGTTCTGGGCCCCAACAGCAGCTATGTAGCTGACGCTGAGTTAGCGTGGACTGGCTGGGTAGTACGCACACGTCCTGACACCCACGCGCTCAGGGACACTCCGGCAGCAGCTYGGTAACGCGGGACCCTTTGCAGCAACTCTGGTGGGTGCAGCCACGGGAACAGTCCGTGGTGAACTTGCAGAGACATACTGCGTTTGGAGTATTCTCAGTTAAAAGCTGAAGAGCACTACGAGCTGGAAGGTGTGTTGAGCACTGAACTGTTTGTTGGACCAGAAAGCCAAGCAGCGACTGGTTCTGTGTCTCCATCCTGCATATTTACAGCCAACACAGCAGCACTGGCTATGGCAACTGTTGCTTTGACTTTCCTGCTATATTGTASTGTGGCTGTTACTCAAGGAGTCATGTTAGGAAGGGACTTGACAAAGCAAAACTCCCCTGGTTATTCCTTGGCTGACACAAATTGGAGATTATAGAATAGGCAGCCTCAGGGGGAGGACGAGAAAGGGTAGAAAGATAGGAACATTTCAGAACCATATATAAAGTTTAACATGGCACATACTTCTCTAGCATCAGCTTTTTTCATACAGGAACAGATTTCTCTGTTGTGACAGAAATAGACTTAACATGATCTGAAACCTTCCAGGAAAGTAACATCTCCAAGGCCTACAGACGGCAAGCATCTGAAGAAGCTCAGTCATTAATGTATCAGAGAGCAGGGGAGAAGTGGCTTTCTCCTGTTGTAGAAGTCTATAGAGAGAAGATTTCTCAGGGATACTTCTTTTATTTCATCTATCAGACAATAAAACTAATAGTTTTGAGGGGCTAAAGGTGAAACAAGAAAACACAGCATAGGAGCAACTGGAATAGTGATGCACCGGGGTGGTCATAGGTAGAAGTTTTTAAACTAAAACTCCAAAAAGTCTTCTCTCCAGGCCTAGCTCTCCAGAAAGTCTTGACCCTGATGCAGGAATATCTGGGTAGAAATGCACAGCCAATGCTTCACAAAGGATCAAATGAGATACTTACAACGGTTATAATGGTGAACTTCCACTGGTTAGACTCCTCTGTCTACGTCTAGCTGTTCTCAGGTGTCTGGCTGAGAAGAAATAGGAAAGCAAACCTTTTCYCTGTTCCTGTCTCATTGTCTTCTCMTGCCTTGTCCAATGCAAGGAAAGGCAGTAAGATAATCCCCTGCTGCTCTTTTTAGCCTCAGTCTTTTCCAGCTTCCCAAGCCTCACACACTCCTTTCTAAAAATACAAAGACTGACACGCTTCCAGGTTCCAGCCTTCTGGAAACTCTAGGCTATGCCCAATATACCAAAGCTTGCCACTTTCTTCTGGAAGCTCCAGCTGATTCTCACTGGGCCTGGGCTAGTTTCCTTCTCTTGTGAACTGCTACTGACATCTAGCTGCTCCACCAGATTCCCTGTATTAAAATCAAAGGCCTTCTCACCCTTCCCACCAGGCCCAAGAGGTGCAAAGCAYGCATTTTCACAAAGGAGCTGCCCTAAATTCCTGACAGGTGAAAGAGACCTAATGACATGGCCAGAAGGACTCTAATGATCGAGAGTTTATGAACATGCCTCTGGGAAGCCCCCAGGGATGTTCAGACCCAGCTCCTAAGACGCTGTCATGTTGTTTGTGGACGTATGAGTAGGGATGTGCCTGAAAAGCAGCTCATAAACAGGTAGCTTATGATAATCGGTTCCCCAGTAAAAAACCACCCTAGAAACAACCCATATATTAGGCAGCTGCAAATTATGGTGTTGCAAACCTTGGGMTGGAAATTGCATTTCCACGAGATTCCCACAGTTCTTTATGCCAGTCAGACTAGGCCTAGGAAGCTTATGAGTGTACACAACTGAGTGAAAATAGGAGGGAAGGTATATTTTATTTTTTTTAGATCTTCAGAACATTTATTATTATTATTTTAAATCTTAACTAGTGCATCCTTTTCTGATGACAAAAAAAAAGGGGGGAGAAATAGCAAGAAACTGGGTAAATGTGTGCTATGCAAGATTCCTGAGCAGCACAAAGAGGTGGGTCTAGTAAATGAAGATACAGGGCTACAGGGGACCAATGTATGTTAGAAAAGTAAGAGCCATCCTCTCTGCCCTCTGCAATAATTACTACAATAAGAACGTGGACATCCTCCACTCCCACAAAAGAGTAAATCCTCCTATGTTTCTGCCTGCATTTTTCTGATGTGCTAAAATGATAACTCTGAAGGAGAGGAAGGAATGTGCACTCACTCAGAAAAGATGCTTGCTGCAGACAGCTRTTGGGAAACTTCTGGAGAATCATACACAGGACAGGCAAAGCTTCAAGCAATGCAAAYATTACATCAGTTTCGGTTCATTCTTATACCACACCCTGACTTCAATTATGCTCTCCAGTCCTAGCAGTGAAATCCAGATATTCCTTTCTATACACAAGAACATTGCATTAAAGTTTTTACCTATTCTGAGCTTTGTTYCTTCAGGGACCGAGTGGAGCATAACTTGGAAGGAAGGGTAGGCTGAAACTCAGGCACTGCAGTCGGATCCATGAGACGCTGGTTCAACTGTAGAGGCTTACTCTCCATCTTTGAGTAAATCACTTTGAGTAAATCTCTCCACCCCTCTGTCTCCAGCCTGCTGGAGATACCACAGGAATGCTGCTGGCTTTCATTGTACTGGATAAATATCATCCAAGGATGCAGAGATAAGGGGAGGCATCTTTTCAACAGAAATAAGGAGAGTAAGATTTACCCATAAACTAATGGGTAAATCCACAAATACTCAGGCACTTCAGTCCTTCAGTAAATGGGATTATTTACTTGCTCTAGTAATAGCTATTCCCRTCCATAATTTTGGTATGGAGGGAGGATGTGAACAAGAGTTTGATCTCACTTGTTCTTCAGTGTAGTGGGTTTGGCAATTTCTTACAGCGAATGAGCAGTTTCAGGAAGCTGTGGAACATCTGTCTCTTGCTCAAGTGAAACAACTAGTAGAACAGAAAACCAGGAGACAGAARCCAGTAGAAACAGGTTCTCCTTGCAGTGAAGGCCACTGCTCTTGAATCTTTGAGATTATGCTGCTTGAATCTTAGCAAAACATCTCATGAAATTGAGTTTAGTCTGAATTTTGATGCAAGAAGAATGAAAGGATTTCTACTTTTTTAAATTTCTCTAAGTAAGAATTGGATACAAGTGATGGAATAGAACCTTTAGGCTGGATTTAACCCATCCTCTCCAAGCAAGTGCGGAACTGTACTGAGCAACGATTGCTCTGCCAGTTTTACCAATAATCCTGTCCTTACATTTCCTAGCACAGTAGTCCCAAGATCTCTTCTTAGAATGCAGAACATGTTGCCAGAGAAAGTGCCCACAGGATGTTTGAACTGCCAGTCACACATTCCAAAACCCCACCTTTCTCCAGCACTGATCACCATCCATGAAGATAAAAACTATAGAAATATCTTTCACTGAACAACAAGAAAATACTTAAAGTAGTTTCTATGCTTTCTATGTAAGAAAAATTGTGAATTACTGGAAAGTCACAGGTCACATATGAAGAGCCTTTGGTCTGTGTCCATTAGGAGATCACTCCACAGCCTCACCTGTCTCATAGGMGAGCGTTCTGGAGCTGTCATTTTGCCAATTGAGAGATTTAAAGGTTAATCTCAGTGTCTCTGATCTTTCCACAAAGTTCTTACATCATTCCTCATACATCTTTCCAGACTCAACTTCATATTTATTATTTCTTTTTCATCTTACATATTCCAACATCAGCACCTTACATGAAAACTGCTTAATCAACTCAAAACAAAATGAAAACAAATTAATGAGAGATAAAGAGTTCTTTGATCCCATAACCTTTAATGATTTCTTCCTGGTATATAATTTATGAGAGTTTTTCCTGGCTTAATGTTGTAAAGTTTGCATCATAAACAAAAAGCTGATGATTCATAAAACATTATTGCTAATGCATTTTTGAAATTAGCAAGAGACATGTAAAGCATCTTCCTTGTCTACCAGGATTCTTGAAAGGAAACTTCCCTTTGAGAAATTATTCTTGGCACCATTGGCTAGAGTAGCCAGCCTTCTGGGACGAAGAAGCAACGGTGACACCCACTGTGGAAGGTATAAATAGAGTTTTGTGGCAACGGACAACTCGCAGTCTGATTCAATATCAAGCTGTGCATCTGTCTTTGGGCTTCTGCTTGCATTTCCAACTGCTGCCACGATGAGTTGCAACATTAAGGAGACGATTACTGTGTCTAGCAAAGGCAGAAGCAGTGGTGGCAGCTGTATCATTGGTGGTGGTGGTGGTGGTGGTGCACGGATTTCTTCCTATGGGATAGGCAGCGCCAGAGGTTTTTCTGGAAGGAGTTACTGCGGTGGAGTGAATTATGGAGGGGGACTGAGTGTTGGTAGCTTGGCTGGTGGGAGCTATGGAGGTGGCAGCTGCTATGGCAATGGCCTCGGTTTCGGCCTTGGAGGCAGTGTGGTGGTTGGTGGTCTTGGTGGCGACTGTTTGCTTTCATCCTGCGATGAGAAGGTGACCATGCAAAATCTCAATGACCGCCTGGCTTCCTACCTGGACAAGGTGAAGTGCTTGGAGAAAGAAAATGCTGARCTGGAATGCAGAATCAGAGAGTGGTACGCTACACAGGGCCTCTCCTGTGAGCCCCGGGACTACAGCTGCTATTATAAAGAAATCGAAGATCTTCAAAACCAGGTAATCCCATTTTTCAGTTATTCCCTCCCTGTTAAGGCTTATTTCTGATTTTGCATTTAGAACYGATTGCCATTGTGGGAGGTAATTTTACTGCTGCTAAGTGTCTTTGCAAACATAAATTGTGGCAACTTCTGTGACACTCTGGAGTGTGGGTACATATCAATGACACATGCTGCAAGATGATAGAGGTGGGAAAATGCTCTTAAATAGAAAAAAGATACTTTGTTACATTATGACTATACAATTAAAAATTACTAAGTGTACTCTGAGGAAATGTAGCAGTGTCAGTCCAGTAGGAAAAACAAAGCAAAGAAGTACAGAACAYAAGCAAACCAAACATATTAAATGCTGTATCAAATGAAACATTACAAATACTAGGTGAAAAAAAGTCCAGTATTTAAAATTGTCTGTTGATTGCAACAGTGGTGCAAAGAGCCTGATACTACTATGCCTATAATGAAAGCTATGGTTGATCTGGGGTTTCAGGGATACCTTTCAACTATCTTCCCCCCAAATCCTTTAGCCTGAAGTCAAGAACAAGCAAGTTTGAATGCCAGCTGAGCTTTAATGTCTCAAGAAAGTGTCTTTTAGGTTCACCTCTTTCTGAAGCCCGTTTGGAACTTGCCTTGAGTCTTCAAAACCAGGTCCCATCTCACAGTTCTTTAACTCCCAACCACTACATTCTTGACTTCTTTTCTTTACTGCCTGTTACCCAAGGAGGCAAAGCTACCTCCTAGAATAGCTCTATTCAAGGAACAAATCTACTTAGGTAAAAAGGTGATGGAAAAATGACATCAGAAAGAGTTACTACTTGACTGCTGCCTAGGTGCAYGCAGAGAGCATACCCACAGGGAGAAATGCAGCATCTCTCATGCTCTGCTCTTTTCCAGATTGTCTGCGCAACCATCGATAACAACAAGATAATTCTGGACATCGATAACAGCAGGATGGCTGCTGACGACTTCCGTGTGAAGTGAGTGTCCTCCCGCCTAGACAMACCCCACCCGTGTGCCCTGCTCCTTCACATCTGGCTTGTGGAGACCCAAAGCAATGCTTCAGACAAGTCTCACTAAGACACTACATTAGGAAGCACAGACTGCCAAAAGGCATTTTGGTCTTGGTCACCAAACCTCTCTTAATKAGTATTATCAGAGCAGAACATCTGGCAACAGTGTTTGCTGGGTAGGGCTGGAGACCGGCAGCATAGGGGGGGGCTCTTAGGGGTATAGTTGATGCGTTTCCTTCACAGACCAATGCAGATTGGTATCAGTCGGGTAGAAATGCAGCTGAGTGAAAGGTAACAAACATGAAGTAGTCAGGAATGGGAAAAAGAAAGATGAAGAAAAGCATTCACAGAGCAGAGATTAAAAGCAGTGCAGAAATGTAATGCCTAGTGCATTCAGCCCAGACAACAAAATAAAGTTTAGAACAGGGAGATGGAAAAAGTAGATCTCTGCACAMTCTAAATGCATATGAGATGTTACTGTTCTGACTTCCGCTTTCTTGCACAAACCAGGTACGAGACGGAGCTGGCCCTTCGCCAGAG